>NW_007252930.1:240207-241827 GCF_000164805.1 Carlito syrichta
GGGTTTTTCAAGGTACACCATCATATCATATGCATAGAGAGATAACTTGACTTCCTCTTTTCCTATTTGGATACCCCTGATTGCCTTCTCTTCTCTGATTGCTCTAGCCAGGACTTCCAACACTATGTTGAACAGTAGGGGAGAGAGTGGGCATCCTTGTCTTGTTCTAGTTTTCAGAGGAAACAGTTCCAAGTTTTGTCCATCTAGGAGTATACTGACTGTGGATTTCTCGTAGATGGCTTTTATTATTTTGAGATCTGTTCCCTGTATGCCTAGATATTCGAGGGTTTTTATCAAGAAGGGGTGCTGGATTTTATAAAAAGCTTTTTCTGCATCTAATGATATAATCATGTGGTTTTTGTTTTGACATCTGTCGATGTATTTAATTACATTTATGGTTTTATGAATGTTGAACCAGTCATGCCTCCCAGGAATGAAGCCTACTTGGTCTTGATGGATGATTGAGTTTTTTTTGAGTTGAAGTCTCACTCGGTCGCCCAGACTGGAGTGCAGTGGCTGCTCCCGGCCACCGCAGGCTCACCTGCTGGTCTCCGGCGATCCTTCCGCCTCAGCCTTCCAAGTAGCCGGAATTACAGGCATGCGCTACAATGCCCAGCTGATGTTTTGATTTATTGTAGAGATGAGGTCTCGCTGCCCAGGCGGGTTTCGAACCCGTGGGCTCAGGAAATCCACTCACCTCAGCCTCCCAAAGTCATGGGATTACAGGCTGAGCCACTGAGCCCGGCATGATGGATGATTTTTGAGAAGTATTGTTGAATCCAGTTTGCTAGGATCTTGTTGAGAATTTTAGCATCTATGTTCATAAAAGATATTAGCCTGTAGTTCTCTTTCTTTGTTGGATCTTTACCTGGCTTGGGTATCAATGTGATGTTGGCTTCGTAAAATGATTTGGGGAGAGTTCTACCTTTTTCAATCACCTGGAATACCTTCAGTAGGATTGGTATCAGCTCCTCCTTAAATGTCTTGTAGAATTCTGCTGGAAAGCCATCTGGACCAGGGCTTTTTTTTGTAGGTAGTTTTCTTATTACGTAGTTGATTTCCTTGATTGTTATTGGTCTATTTAGGGTCTCTATATCTTCTTGTTTCAACCTAGGCAGGTTGTGTGATGACAGAAAGTTCTCCATTTCCTAAAGGTTTTCAAGTTTGTTTCCATACAAGTGTACATAGTAGTCTCTAATGATTGTTTGTATTTCTTGAGGGTCAGATGTGACTTCATCTTTGTGTTTCTGATTGTGCTTATTTGGGCTTTTCTCTTTTTTTATTGGTCAGTCTAGCTAGGGGACCATCGATCTTGTTTATCCTTTCGAAGAACCAGCTTTTGGTTTCATTGATTTTTTGTAAAATCTTTTTGTCTTCTATGTCCTGGATTTGGGCTTTTATTTTGGTGATCTGGATTCTTTTGTTGAAATTAGGGTTTTCGTGGTCTTGCTTTGCAACTTCCTTAGGTGGCCTGTTAGGCTGTTAATTTGTGTTCCTTCCATTTTCTTCATGTGTTTGTAGGGATATAAATTTCCCTCTTACTACAGTTTTTAAGGCATCCCAGAGATTTTGGTAAGATGTTTCTTCATTTTCATTTGTTTCTAGATATCTTTTGATCTC
>NW_007252930.1:241847-242417 GCF_000164805.1 Carlito syrichta
CTCTGTATCTTTTTTAATTTTTGATAGCTTGAATGGTATTTTGTCTGAAATTAGGATTGCAACTCCTCCTCTCTTTTGTGTTCCATTCGCTTGAAAATTTGTTTCCCATCTTCTTACTTGGAATCTGTGTATGTCCTTTCTAGTGAGATGGGTCTCTTGAAGGCAGTATATTTCTACCTGGTTATATTTTATCCATTTTGCCATTCAATCTTTACAGTGGTGCATTTAGTCCATTTACATTCAGGCTAAGTATTGAAATGTGAGTGTTTGTCCCTATCTTAGAGTTCTTATAGAGTTGTTGTTCTTCCACTTGGTTTTTTTGTTTTTCTTTTGGTTTTGGGGTTGGTTCATTTTATTTTATTCTTTTTCCTGTACTTTTGTGAAGAACGTGGTTCTTTTTTCCTTTTCTTCTGTGTTTAGTACTTTCTTAAATGTTTCATGTAGAGGTGGATTGGTGGCAGCATAAGTTCTTAGGGATTGGATATCTGGGAAAGATTTTAAGTCTCCCTAGCTGATGAAGCTTAGCTTGGCTGTGTAGGTTATTCTTGGTTGAAATTGTTTATCTTTTAG
>NW_007252930.1:242437-337826 GCF_000164805.1 Carlito syrichta
CCACTGGGGTCCGAGAAAGTGCATGGTAGAATTTCAGTCCTTTTAAATTTGCTTATACTTGATTTGTGTCCAATTATGTGGTCGATCTTAGAATATGTTCCATGTGGTGATGAGTAGAATGTGTATTCTGTGGTCTTTGGATGGAGTGTTCTATAGGTATCAATTAAGTCCATTTGGTCCAGAGTCTCATTGAGGTTCCAGATCTCCTTGCTGATTTTTTGTCCTGATGATCTCTCTAAGGTTGTGAGCGGTGTATTAAAGTCCCCAGTTATTATAATGTTAGATTCAATGTCTTTCTTTAGTTTTCCTAGAAGTTGCTTTATGAATGTTGGCACACCTATGTTGGGTGCATATATGTTTAGGATAGATATTTCTTGTTGATGGAGTGAACCTTTTATCATTATGTAGTGGCCCTCTGTATCTTTTTTAATTTTTGATAGCTTAAATGGTATTTTGTCTGAAATTAGGATCGTGACTCCTCCTTTCTTTTGTGTTCCATTTGCCTGAAAATTTGTTTCCCATCCTCTTACTTTGAGTCTCTGTATGTCCTTTCTAGTGAGATGGGTCTCTTGAAGGCAGTATATTGTTGCCTGGTGATATTTTATCCATTTTGTCATTCCATGTCTTTTCAGTGGTGCGTTTAGTCCATTCACATTCAGACTAATTATTGAAATGTGAGAGTTCGTCCCTATCATGGAGTTCTTATTGAGTTGTTGTTCTTCCACTTGGTTTTTTCTTTTTTCTTTTTTTGTCTTTCTTTTGGTTTTGGGGTTAGTTCATGTATATTTTATTCTTTTCCCTGTACTCTTGTGAAGAATGTTGTTCTTTTTTCCTTTTCTTCTGTGTTTAGTACTTTCTTAAGTGTTTCATATAGAGATGGTTTTGTGGCTACATAAGTTCTTAGGGATTGAATATCTGGGAAATATTTTAATTCTCCCTCACTGATGAAGCTTAGCTTGGCCGGGTAGGTTATTCTTGGTTGAAATTGTTTATCTTTTAGGACTTTGAAGATAGGGCTCCAAGCTCTCCTAGCCTGCAGGGTTTCTGTAGATAAATCTGCTGCTATTCTGATTGGTCTTCCATGGTAGGTGAATCTGGCCTTTTTCTCTTTCTGCCTTTAGGATTTTTTCTTTTATACCTACTTTGTTTAGGTGAATTATTATGTGTCTAGGAGTTGGTCTTCTCATTTGTTGTTTTGCAGGGGTTCTCTGAATCTCTTGTGTTTGAATTTTTGCATCCCTGATTAGATAAGGGAAGTTTTCTTGAATGATCTCATGGAAAGTGTGTTCCAGTGTGGTCTCTGTCTCTCTTTCTGGCTCAGGAAGGTCAATTAGTCTTAGGTTTGGTCTCTTGAAGTAATCACTCATCTCTTGAAGGTTTTGTTCTGTCTTTTTGAGCTTATTTTCTGTGTTTTTAAGAGTTTGGGTTTGTTCTATATTTTGGTCCTCAAGCTCTGAGATTCTTTCTTCTGCTTTTGTAATTCTGCTTTCCATGTTTATCAGTTTGTTATTTATTTCATTCACAATATTCTTTGTTACGGTTATCTCAGATATCAGCTCCTTCCTAGTTTCTTTTTGTCTTTCTTCAATTCTTTCTAATCTCTCCATTAATGTCTTGATATCTAGGTTTGTAGTTTGAGACCCTTCATTCTGGGGGCTCTTCATTGTTTGCATTCCAAAGTCAGTTTTCTTAGTGTCTGCCCTCCCAGGGATCTGGCAGAGACCCATACTCTTCTTTTGGTTTTTCTTCATTTGTGTAGATTTTTCTCTCTCTCCCCCTTTTCCTCCCCTTCTTTAATTCTGTTTTGAGGGAAAGTGGGGTTGCTTTTGTTTCACTTCTGCAATATCCTGTTCTTCCTTATGAGGGTCTTCTGGCTTTGTTCACTTTTGAGGTTGGAGTGTAGGCTGCAACCTGTACTTTTTGCAATTTTGAGGTTTAATTGAGAGGGAAGCTGTGGTTCAGAATGTATATGCTGATTCTAGCATCCACAAACAGGTGTATGAGCACACTGGAACCTATTTCCCTCTGCCTTACTATCTGTCCGTGCAGCAGTATGTAGTCTTGGTCCCTAGATTAAAAAGGGGGTTTAAAAGAGGAAAATAATGGAGGAAGGGGGGGTCAATAGGAAGTTAGAAAGAGAGAAGAGTGTGAGGGAAAACAGACATACATACCAACTATCAGGTGAGAAAGAGACACAAGGCCGGAAAGAAGTGAAAAAAGACACGTAAGAAAGATTCCCTAAAGAATACTGATAGCTACACAGAGACAGACCAATAATATCATGAAACAATGTAAGTCAGAAGGCAAACAACCAAAGTGATCAAAACAAACAGTCAAAATGATAAAATCATAAGTCAAAATAAGAGATCAGACTAAAGTCCCTTCTGCTCTGATCTCTGGTCTCTCCCCTTTGTTTTTCATTGCAGGCAGCTAGATTTACTCGCAGTTTGGTTTTGTTTTTTCTTTTGCCTGCTGTCTGGGAGTTGCTTTTGTCTGGCTCAGTGTAGGGGTGGAGCTTTGTCTCCTGTTTAGCGATGTTACCTTAGGAACCGTGGTAGGATTTGTTGATAGGTGGGTGGGGCAATGGAAATCTCTGCCTGGAGAATGGCTGAGGCAGTTTCAGTTTTGCAGATCCATTTCTCTCTGCTTGTCTGGGTCCCCAAACTTGGGGTCACGCACTGAGTGCCTCAGCCAGGGTGAACCCAGAGCTCCAGAGCTCCAAAGCTCCAAAGGGCAGGTGGTGAGCAACGAGAGTGGCCCTGGGTCTCCCACAGGGTACTTCAGCCAGGAATGGGACTGGTGTCTCTGAGGGGCGGGTGCCCAGAGCCTCCCTGAGTGACCAGCTGCTTGGTGCTGGGTGCTGGGTGGGAGACGATGTAGCCAGGGAGGGAGCTGAGACCTGAGACTCCCAGGCTGGTGGAAGTCGCGTATGGTGGAACAGCAGCAGCAGGGGGCCGCAATATCCGGCCCTGCGTGGGACCGAAGGTCCCTGGGCCTCGGACCAGCGTGGCTGGTGATGGGCTAGGGGATGGGGTAGAGAAGTAAGAGTCTTTTTGGGAACTCACATACGGAGAATATCACAAGTCCACCCATGCCATCGCCACCTATTATTTTCATACTTTTAAATATATTGATGTTTGTTTTGTGCCCTAACTGGAGAATGTTCTGTGTCACAAGTTGAGAATAATGCATTTTTTGTTGTTGCATAGAGTGTTCTATAGATGTCCATAATGATTTTGATTGTTCTCATGGCCTAGTCTCTTAGATTAGTGCTTCTCAAAGTGTGGTAGTCATACAACATTAGCAACATTAGCATCACCTGGGAATTTGCTAGATGTGCATATTTTAAACCTTGCCCCAATCTACTGAATTGACAGCTGTGGGGTATGTTTTACCAAGCTGTCTAGGTGATTCTAATGAACATTGAAGTTGGAGAACCACTGTCTTAGATTATGAAGCAAAATTTGAGCCATTCTTTTTTTTTCTGAACAGATTCTTCTTACCTTCAGGTTAAATCCTGCACAACACCATATCTCCCTGGACACCACTGAACAAGTGAACAATGAACTTATATATGTCAAGTGCTAAACAGTCTCAATAAGATCTAATCATCAACGTGTCTAAATCTAAAACAGGATAATTAAATTTTACTATGGGCCCTGGCTTTAAAACTGCTGTTTTTCCCACTAATAGTGGTAATCATTGCTTTCTTTCACTTGGTCTTCTTTATGATTAACAACTTATATATATTAAATTGATAAAATTGTCTTCACAATGAACTATGTGGCAATGGATCAGATGACTCCCAGCAAGGTTCATGTGCAACACTTGGCTTCTGAACAACACTCTCAAAACATTGCTATATTGCTTTAGATTACACAGTCAGATAATGTACTTGACTGAGCTCAATAGACAATTATTGATTATAAGAGAATATACCAATTTGGCATCTCATGGGAAGCAGTGATTTTTAACTTCTTAACTTTCTTGAGTAAGGGAGAGAGATGGAGGAAATGATACATGAACTCTATTTTATCTTTCCTGATTTAAATTTGTGTGACAGGTTCAACAGAGAAACTTAGGTCTCAATGAGGTTAGGTGGTTAACCAAAAGTCACATAATGAATAAGATATGGAATCAGGCTTGAGACTACTTGATCCAAAAGCCTATGATCTTTCTTTACAATGCACAAAGTCCAGAAGAAAGGCAATGTAAATGTTTTCAAGTGTTAATTTTGAAATAATTTTCGATTTATAGAAAAATTGCAATGAGAAGTGCATAGTGTTTTCATATACTCTTCTTTTTGAAGTAGCCTCAGCTAATGTAAAAAATCTCTTTTCAAGTGCTTAATGAAATTCAGTGATTATTAAATAATAAAATATTAAGTAATTAAATAAAGGTTTAAAATAAATTAATTAAGCTCAAAACCAAGATGAGATAATTCATTGCAGCACGAAATAGAGTTACTTCAAAGTAAGAAAGGGATAGAGGCTGAACAATTCACAGGAATGTAGGAACTAGATAGAGGAAATAAAATTTGTGTCCTTAGGGTTTTAATTTTTGTTAGAAAGAATGTTATAGGGAATAAGCCCTTAAGCTACTAATGCTATCTAGAAATTAGGAAGGATTTCCTATCAATGAATGTGGGACTAGAAAATTCTCTATTGTAAGCTTATGAAGGCAGTTAGAAAGCTTCTTGCTCATCTAGGACTTTGGATTAAAAAAATTACCCACTGGAAACTGGAATTCTAAGCCAATAATTGTCCGTAAATAACAGCTCCTAGGCAGTAAGTACTCAGAATTTGCTGAATATGTAAGCATTTTACAAAAGGATACTCCCTTTCTCCATTCCCAAAGACTCCTGTGAAAGCATATTTGTAATAAAGCAAGGTACTTATAACATGTACCAGCAAGGCATCAAGACATCTGCTCCCCAGGTAAAGTCACACTCAGCCTTAATTTTGCCAGAATGTAAGGGGGTGGTGGGAGTCACTTCAAGGAGCACAATGCCACTGAGTGGCATTAGGGAGGCTAAGACCTGGCAGTCACTGGCAGAGGGGCCCTGGTGCTCCCTCGCTGGGCCGGCATCTCAGTGCCTCTGATTTCCCAGCAGATGAGATGTCAGAGTCTGTGGACATGCACAGGGAGGAGCAGGTGTTGACCTCTGATCCACAGCCTTCTGGCACATTTCCTGTTTTTCTTCCATTGAAAAATCATTTATAGTAAATTGTTAACGTTGTCCTCATTCCATCCTGTCCCTAATGTCACCTGCCATTAGCCAGGGCTTCACATGGTGCTGTGGAGACAGTTTTCTCCCGAGAGAAAAACAGAAATGTTACCTTTAGAGCTTGCCATGATTTCTCTTTCTGTATCTTAGGTTAGAGCATGAAAACTTGCAGTGGCATTATTACACTGGGAAGAGAGAGGTGCATATGTTTTAATGTAGCAGAAAAATCCAGAATTCCAGATGGAAGAGAACAACTTCCTATTAGGTTTGAAATCTGACAGACCTGAGTTGGACTTGCAGCTGTGAGACTTTAGGTAAATTGCTAAACAGCCCTGAGCATCACATGTGCTCTTATCTGTAAAAGAGGAATAATAATATTTTTTCAATATGACTGGCTATTAATATAGTATATGAAATATATAATATATAATTAATATAATATATAAAGTTATATACATATGTTACTGTATAATGTTTATTAAAGTCCATAAAATGATTATTTTTAATAGTTACCTTTCTCTTTTTTTCTGTTTCTTCCTTCAAATAATCTTCATTTGTTCTGTAACCGAACTTTGTATATTCTTTCTTTTATTCATTTTGTGTAGCAATCTTCTAGCAATCTTCTCAAGCTACAGAAGGTGGGGACAGAAGGTGTCATTTCCTCCTCTGTGTGGTTGTCTCTGGGCTAAATTCCCTCCTTATCTAGTTGTCTTTAGTGAGGATGATCATGGAAGAAGCAGACACCCATTCACTACCTGTAGTGGCTATTCCTGTCTTTCCCCTGAGACAAATCCTATTGAACCCCAAAGAGAATTTGTTTCAATTACTATGGCTGTGTAATAAATGACTTCAAATTTTGGTGTCTTAAAACAATGGCAACTTTTATTCTGCCTATGAATCGAATTTGGGTAAGACTTGTCAGGGATAGCTCTTTTCTGCCCAATCTTGGATCAGTTAAGGTGACTCAAAGGACGAAGGCTGGTATCATCTAAAAGCTTGTTACTCTCATGTCTGGAGATTGATGCTAAGAGAACTACAACAGTTTGAATATGGAACAGGTAGGACATCCCAAGCAGATCTCTCTACCTTTATATGGTCCCTCCATATATTGTCTCCAGTATTGTGGCTTTGGGGTACTTGGGCTTCTCATCTGTGGACTCTAGTCTCCAAAGACATACGTCGAAATAGAGAGATAGAGAGAGAGAGAGGGAGAGAGGGAGAGAGAGATGGATGTTGTGTTGCTTTCTAGACTCACCCTCAAAAGGCATACAGCATTGTCTCCACTACATTCCACGACTGGAAGTGAGCCATTAAGCCTGGCTCAAAGTATGGGAGGGGACCAGACATTACCTCCTAATGGGAGTGGTACCAAAATGCTGGAACAATTTTGTGGGACCTAAAGTATTGATGTGACCATTTTTAGATTTTGGAAAATACAATCTGCTTTTTCTCTTTGACCCCAATCTACTCGCTATCTCTGCCTATCTCTCTTCCTACTCACTGGCACTTCCCTATTGAACATACTATGTCTATAACTCCATCAGTGCTAACTAGGGTGCTATAAATGTCATCACCTCAGGTGGTAGGTGTCAGCTGCATTTTTCTACCCACAGTTACTCCTGCACTCATAGAAAAGTTGGGTAGGCTGTCTAACTATCTCATGTATGACTGGATCACGAGGGGAGAGAGCTGAACTCTGGTCTCCTGGATAGGGAAAGGCAAAGTGGAAATGGTAGGAATCTTTTACTATGGGGCACAGCTACTTATCCTTTGGATTATTTATAATCAATCACATTTCTTTTACCATTCTAGCACACTATTCCTATTTACTTTATAACCTCTTAAGTTGTTTTTAATTATTTCTTTGAAATTATTTTGTTTACTTGATTAGTATCTGTCTTTGCCAGTAGTATGTCAGGTATATGAGGGAATGGGCTTTTCCTTAACTGTTATAGTCCCAGTTCTTAGAATAGTTTCTGGTCAATAAATATTCTAGGAATAAATCTCTCCACTAAGATGATTAAATATCCTTGAGAAAGTCTCCTATATGGGTGCATAAAAGTTCACATGCAGCCCAGCTCAATGACTCATGCCTGCAATCCAGCGCTTTGGAGGGCTGAGGCAGGAGGATCACTTGAGCCCAGTAGTTCAAGACCAACTTGGGCAACATAGAGAGATCTCATTGCTACAAAAAATAAAAATGAAAATAACTGGACATGGTGGCACATGCCTGTAGTCCCAGCTATTTTGGAGGCTGAAGTGGAAGAATCGCCTAAGCCCAGGAGGTCAAGGCTGCAGCTAGCCATGAGTGTTCCACTGCACTTCAGCCTGGGCAACAGAGTGAGACATTGACTTAAAAAAATTATATGCCACTTATTATATTCATGACTATTCTTTTGTAGAAGATTATCCCAGACCGACTTTGAGAACTTTTACAATGAGGAGCTATAGAAAGAATGATGAGGAGCCAGACTCTGGACCTGAGATACCTAGGTTCAAATCCTGGCTCTCTCCATTTTCAGCTTTGTGGCTCTGGGTAAGCTACTTTGCCCTTATCTCTATGTCTGTAAAAATGGGGATGCTACTACTAGTGAGCCAAGTGCTTAGACTAGTAGCTGTCATCTAGGTACATGCTTACTGTTGCTACCACATCCTCCGGCCTGAGTTTCATCATGTTTGTTTGATAGTGAAGAAGGCCACACTTTCTCCTTCATAATCTCTGGGAGGAAACAGCAGAGGAAAATCCCGACTTCCTCCCATAAGTTTAATAGACAGCTCTCTGTCTTTCCAGGATATTATTCTTTGTATGCATAGCTTGGAGAGGTTACATGGTCCTGAAGGTTGTAAAACTATTAATCCACATTGAGGACAAGATATGTAACCAGGTATGTATGTGTAGAACAGTGAAAGAAGGCCTGTGAATATTAATGCTTTTCAGATGAAATGATAAGAACAAATACTAATAGCTAACTTGCTCTGTGGTCTTACTGTGTGATATATGCTGTTCTAAGCACAAAACTAAATGTAAATAAGTCTTTACTTTACTTGAATTATCTCAATTATCACAAGAAGCCAATGAGGTAGGAGCAATTAATATCAAGATTTTTAAAGATGTGGTTACCGAAATACACAAAGTATACTTCTCACAAACTTATATAGTTTGGAATTCAAATTCAGATTGTCTTGTTTCAGTATCCATGCTCTTAAACATTGTAACATTTAAAAAAATTTTAAGTAGCTTCTATTTCATAGATTGATAGTCACACAAATTGGCATAAGTTCAGGCAGAAGGAGGAAATATAAACAGGGACCTTCCCCAAACGAAAATACTATTATATGAGTAAAAGTCCCTTGTACCATAAATCTGAGGTGTACATAGCCATGATTCTCTTTTTTTCTTGGCTTGCGAAAACAGACACACTCTTCACTTACCTCTGAGAGAGAACAAGACACACGGATGTGATAAGGCTTTCAGCAAATGTACACAGTCTCTTAACCACAGTAAAAATGTTTGAGAAACTGGGAAACTGCCTTGAAACCATCCACAAAGTCACTTGGGGATTAAAAACAAAAGTGGATCTAATTATGAACACTATTGCCACTGTTAAGCACAAGGAAAAGGAGAGTCAACTCTGGAAAAGAGAGAGGCATCTTATGATAATGAAATGGTCAATTGTCAGCCATTAAGTCTAAGAAAAATGTGTAAACAAAGGATATAAAGAAACAATCAATTTCCCCAAAGGTACTGACTAGGGAATGACTGTTCTTCACAGATAATTGCAACTTGAGTATATTTTATTCCTCTCAATGCATGTGAAGTGGTTTTGCCACGGGTATTTTTTTTAACTTAGGAAATGCATTCACTCCATTTAATGCAAGTTTAATTTTATTTTTACCCGCTTTCCAGAGGAGATTCTAGGTCATTTTATGAAAAAACAATGTTCTCCAGAGAGGATATTGATTATATCTTGTGGTCTTAGATAACATCCTGGTTGCTATAGAAGCACAAAACATCTTGAGGTACAATGTAGTATTCTGGAAATATCTCTAATGTATTCTAGAATCCTTGTTTCTTATCCTAATTTATGTCCAAATAGCTGTGTGATTTGATCGGATTCTTAGTCCTCAGTTTCCTCGTGTGTAAACTAACAGAAATATTCTGTAGGTAAATTTCTATATTACTCTTAAGTTCTAGGTGCTCTCTGAGATTGCATTACTAAAGCACAATGGGATAAATAACATTGGACTTTTTGGTGTTGTTAGCACCGTTAATATTATCTCTAAAGCCTTATCTTTAAACTCCATCTCAGGCAAATTCACCCTACTCATTTGAGGGGTGGTGATGGGAAAAGAGAGATATTAGGTCAAGTGTACAAAGTTTTATATAGAGAGCAGAAAAAAGTTTTACTGATCTGTTGCACAGAGTGGTGACTATAATTAATAATAATATATTTTATTATATATTTCTAATTGCTAAAATAGTAGATTTTATTCTGAAAGTTTCACTAAAATAATGAATTTAGTGTTGCTTGAATTGCTGAGAGGATAGATTTCAAGTGTCTCATGACACACAAAAATGGTAAGTATGTAAGGTGATGGATATGTTAATTAGCTTGATTCAATCATTTCACAATGTATGCATAATATGAAAACATCACAATGAATCCCATAAATACTAGAATAAAAATTCTTGTGGGTTCTGTGATTAATAAGTACATTTACAAATCACCTGGTTTTAAGGTTGGTAAGCTATAGAGACATATACAATAGTTTTATACTCAGAGACTTGAATTTTGCCCAAGTAAAAGTTATTCCACACCAGTTGGAGAACAAGTGAATTTTCCTCTCAAGGCTTCGGTTTCCTAATCAGTAAACCAAGTTTCTGGAAAACCAACCTGCCTACTTATCAGGGTGGAAGATTAAATACAAAGTCATCTTAAAGCTGTACTTCACTTCCCTACTAGCCCTAGGCTAATGAGAATAGAAACCTTGTCTTTCTTGCTCTCTTAACCTGGTCCTAGACAACCTGTGACATGGTAGATACCCATGAGTAACATTTTTAAATAAATGAATTGAAACCTTTTTTTCTGGGCTCAACTCTATGGAATATTTCATGACTTTCAGAAACAACCTTGAATTTGTGTATCTATGATAGATTGACTTGAAAATGTGTGGAGGTTGTATTTGTATTATGATGCTAGTGGACAGCGTGATACTGACTTAACCCTCTTGACTGCAAAGGTCTATTTGCTTTGTAATACTTCAGTTTGTAAACTTTGAATTCCCTGAGTTTATTTTTTGAATCAGACAATGTAATTAGCATAGATAAAATTTTTTAATGTGAATTTTTTTAACCTTCCCTTCTTTTTTCTTGGAGTCAGGATCTCACTCTGTCTCCCAGGCTGGAGCATAGCATCATGATCATGGCTCACTGCAGTTTCGACTTCCTGGACTCAGGCTATCCTTCTGCCTCAGCCTCCTGAGTAGCTGGGACTATAGGCTTGTGCCACCACACCTGGCTAATTCTTTTTTATTTTTTGTAGAGACAAGGTCTCGCTATGTTGCTCAGACTAGTCCTGAACTCCTAGGCTCAAACAATCCTCTGCCTCAGTCTCCCAAAGTGTTCTGATTACAGGCATGAGCCACCATACTCAGACAAAAGTTCCCTTTTTTAACTGGAAGCTTCAGGCAAGCAAATTTCAAGTTCAAAGTACTCAAGTTTTTGGAGTGTAGAATTGTTCATTTTTGTTGGTCTCTTCTGAGTTCATCCATTGACAGACGCTGGAAAGTTCTTTCTGGTTGCCAATGTTTTAGACTTTTTCCATGGATGCATAATTATAAAAAAGACTCATCTTGTGGAGAATTGATTGTGATGTGAAATTTGTCTGCTGAATAGTGCAAAGTAAGGGTTTTGACCCAGTCTGTTTTTTTGATAGTTCAAAAAAAAAATAATCAGCCTTATTAAAAAAAGAAATCAGAATATATATCTATAACCACAACTATAGAAAAATAAATATGCCAGATCGAGAAATAATTGATCTGGTAAAGGTTTAATAAATACATTTAAATATATTTAATTTTAATTAAATGAATTTGATGATCATTTATGGTCCAGTCTTGCACTTTGAAGAATTTCATAGAAGTTAAGAAACTTTAAGTTGAAGAAATAAATACATTATGAAACCAGAGTTCAGCTATTAAATGATTTATTTAATCAATTCATTTGAATATACCATTCATCTTCAACATTTCTGAGGGCTGTACATTATAACTATGTGACTGAATATAATGCCTAATAATTTGCAAATTGCTTTGTTGGTCCTGACATATCTCTCCATTTATAATGAAGAGTCTCTTGTGAATAAGCATTGTAACCTTCACAATCTCTTGAGAAGTCCAAGTTGAAGTAAAAAACAAAGGCTTATACAACCACCCCACTATAAATTGGCTTTGATCTGAATGCTGTCTTTCTCAGAATGTAGCAAATGTTTTTATGCATGTCTTGGACCTCATGTAGCATTCCTCTTAGATTCTGCAATGAAGGATTTTATTGGGCTCTATTATTGTTCAAGTGTTTTTGTGGTTAGATAGTAAGGACATGAAGGGGTTAGAGAGATTAATAATGCAAGGAATGCATGTTGCTAACAGAATAGCAGCAATTTTTTAATATCACAAAGTTCATTAATAAAAGACTGCATCATAATTTTAAATGCTGTAACAGTTCCTATCATACAAGGACAATATGTTATTTGGATTTTGTACATGTCTTCCACACGTTTCTCAATGCCACTCTTAACAACTGTACCAGCAATTCACCCTTCTCAAGGTTACTTTCTTTTCCATGTAGAAGTGTCTTTAACTTACCTTGGACAGGAAGATACAAAGACAAAATTATAGTCTGTGAAAAGTAAACTTGAAAAAATTATTTCCTTCTAAGAATGTTTTCAACTTTTTTGTTGGAAGTATTTATTTTTTAAAATGAAATCTATGCACAGAACTATTGGCATCTTTTATAAACATTTCTCTGCAAGGAATAACAAATATATAATGTAGTTGTATTTAGTCACAGACTCTTTTGAACAAAAGGTAGGAGACTAGTTAGAACTTTGACTAGCTGCTATTGGATTTGGGGCAAGTCAAAGAACCGCAATGCCTACAATGTGAATATAATCCTCACTGCTTCAAATTCTCCACAGTGAAAGCTTGTACTGGGAAAATGTACTGTGGAAACAGTGATTACATAATTGATGCAAGGTATTTAGAATAAAAATAATTTTCATTTACTTTATAAAAACAGATGATTTGTTAAGGAAGGATTTCAACTGCCTCTAAAATAAAATCCCAAATCATTTACATGGCTCACAAGGTCCACTATAATCTCTGACCCTACTTGCTTCTCCAGCCTCATAGGCCACCCTTGTCTCCTTTGTTCTCTAAATTCAAGCATTCTAAATTTTAGTTCATTACTGTCCAGTAGAACTTACTGCAATGACAGAAATGTTCTGTGTCTGTATGCTCCAATATGGTAGCCACTAGCCACATGTTACTACTGATGACTTGAAATGTGCCTGTCTTCACTGAGGAACTAAATTTTTGGGCTTATTTAATTTCAGTTCATTTATGTTTAAACTAAGCTACAAATGGCTAGAGGCTATCATATTGGACAGTACAGTTGTAGCTCTCAAATGCGATGCATTATTTTTCATTTCCAACCCTTCAAACTTGTAAATGTGTTTTTATGTCTGCCTATAATACCCCCTTGTTTGTTCAGCTACTTCTCCATGGTCTCCATTTTTAGGGAAGTCCTCCCATACTCTTAGACCAATATGAATGCTCCTGCTGTGCACTCCTGCTGCACATTCCCTTGCCATATTACAAATAGTTAGAGTTAATAATTATTGAAAAACCACAATAATATTTCAGTTCATTTACTTAATTTAACCCACACAGAAACAATTAAAATTGTTATTATTTTCCTTGTTGTAAAGAGAAGAAATAGAGGTTTAGATAGATTAAGTAATTTATGCAAGGTGAGTTCCCCTATGACACTCATCACACTTGGGATTATACTTTATAATATCTCTATTTTCTTCCAGATTCTGAATTTCAAACTTTACATTTTATTCAGGCCTGTATGTCTTTTCATATGTATTTTGCATGTGATAGATACCCAATTGTTTATGGAATGAATGAACAATTATAAAATGTGCCAGTTAGATTAAAAAAAAAAAAACCTCTATGCTGTTGCTGTAATTCTAAGTTACTATTCTGTTTGTTTAAAATTGTACTTTAAAAGAAAACAAGTTGTACTCTGTTTCTCAGCAATGCTATCCCATTTAAACATGTTTAAGTCAGGTATGGTGGCTCACACCTGTAATACCTGCACTTTGGGAGAGTGAGATGGGAGAATCATTTGAGGCCAGAGGTTTGAGACCAGTCTGAGCAATAGTGAGACCCGATTGCTACCAAAAAAATTAAGTGTGGTGGTATCCACTTGTGGTCCTAGCTACTTGGGAGGTTGAAGCAGGAGGATTGCTTGAGCTCAAGAATTCAAGGTCACAATGAGCTAGGATCCATCCAATTCACTTCTGCCAAGGCGACAGAATAAGACCTCGTATCAGAAAAAGTTTCCATATTTAACATTGTTTATAGTAATATATATCTAGGCAATCACATGTTTATTGAAGTTCTATATTTTATGAATATCAGATACAGGGTGGCATAAAGATTCCTGAACCATGAAAAAAAAATACATGTTTTCGATCTTTTCTGTCCTTTTAAAACATATAATCGTGGATAAGTGACTTTTCATTTCGAGGATTGTTTTCTCAATCATAAAACTTATAGATTAGAATATCTTTAAGGTAATTTCTGGCTCATGTATTTCATAATCCTACATGTAATGATACTAATTGTAATATATTGAACTCTAAAAATAACAAATGTTTGGATAATCTAAATAACTTAAGACAATAACTTTATCTGATTACATTGCCAGGGGAAGGAGAGGAGGGAAACATAACAACACAGAAGGTACCTGATCCTAAATCAGGGGAAGCAAGGGCCAGTTGTAGGCCCAAACCTCCCCTGTACATATATTACATATGTACCCAATCCTGGCTTATATCCCACACCACTATAATAAAATAAAGCAAAAAAAGAAAAAAACTCTATCAAATAATGTTATTAAAGAGCCAAGCCCATTATAATCATTTAAAAATGTATCTTTTAACAGTAAGAAACTTGCAATCATTAAAAAGTTATAGCATAGTTATATTATTTAAAAAGTTTACAATAAGTGGAACACAAAAGAAAGCAGGAGTTGAGATCTTCATATCAGACAAAATATTCTTTAAGCTATCAAAAATTTAAGCCGGGCTCGGTGGCTCAGCCTGTAATCCCCTGCCTTTGGGAAGCTGAGGTGAGTGGATTGCCTGAGCCCATGGGTTCAAGACCTGCCTGGGCAGCGAAACCTCATCTCTACAATAAAAAATCAAAAACATCAGCCGGGCATGGTAGCGCATGCCTGTAATTCCGGCTACTTAGAAGACTGAGGTGGAAGAATCACCAGGGCCCAGCAGGTCGAGACTATGGTGGCCAGGAGTGGCCACTGCACTCCTGTCTGGGCGATGGAGTGAGACTCCAACTCAAAAAAAAAATTTTTTTAAAGATACAGAAGGTCACTATATAATGATAAAAGCCATCAACAAGAAATATCCATCTTAAACATATATGCACCCCATATAGGAGCACCAACTTTCATAAAGCAGCTTCTAGGCAAACTTAAAAAATATATTGACTCTAACACTATCATAGCTGAGGACTTTAATACCCCACTCACAACCCTAGACAGATCATCAAGACAAAAAATCAGCAAGGAGATCTGGAACCTCAATGTGACTCTTGACCAAATGGACTTAATTGATACCTACAGAACACTCCACCCAATGACCACAGAATATACATTCTACTCATCACCACATAGAACGTACTCTAAGTTTGATACATCCTTGACCATAAATCAAGCATAAACAAATTTCATAAGATTGAAATTTTGCCGTGTACCTTCTCAGACCACAGTGGAATAAAAATAAATATCAGCACCAACAAAGTTCCCCCAAAACCCAGAAAGACGTGGATACTAAACAGCATGATGCTAAGCAACTCCTGGTTCAACATGGAAATCAAAACAGAGATTAAAAGATACCTGGAAACAAATGAAAATGAAGAAACATCTTACCAAAACTACTGGGATGCCATGAAATCAGTAGTAAGAGGGGAATTCATATCTCTACAAATACACATGAAGAAAATGGAAAGATCACAAGTCACCTAAGGAACAACCTAACAACCTAACAAGTCACCTAAGGAAGCTGGAAAAGCAAAACCACCAAAATCCTAACTTCAGCAGAAGAATCCAGATCACCCAAATAAAAGCCCAAATCCAGGACATCGAAGACAAAAAGAAATACAAAAAAAATCAATGAAACAAAAAACTGGTTTTTTAAAAAGGATAAAAAGGATTGATAATCCCATAGCTAGACTGACCAAGAAAAAGAGAGAAAAAGCCCAAATAAACTCAATGAGAAACACAAAAGATGAAGTCACAACTGACCCTGAAGAAATATAAAAGATTATCAGAGACTACTATGTATGCTTGTATGGAAACAAACCTGAAAACCTTAAGGAAATGGAGGACTTTCTAACATCACACAAACTTCCCAGGTTGAAACAAGAAGAAATCGAGACCCTAAATAGGCCAATAATAATCCAGGAAATTGACTATGTCATAAGAAAACTACCTACAAAAAAAAGCGCCCTGGACCAGATGGCTTTCCAGCAGAATTCTACAAAACATACAAGAAGGAACTGATACCAATCCTACTGAAAGTATTCCAGGTGATTGAGAAAGATGGAACTCTCCCCAAATCATTTTATGAAGCTAACATCACATTGATACCCAAGTCAGGTAAAGATCCAACAACGAGAGAGAACTATAGGCTAATATTCTTGATGAACATGGATGCTAAAATTCTCAACAAGATCCTAGCAACCTGGATTCAACAACACATACCAAAAATCACCACCACGACCAAGTAGGCTTCATCCCTGGGATGCAAGCCTGGTTCAACATTCGCAAGACCATAAATGTAATTAAATACATCATCAGATGGAAATACAAAAACCACATGATTATATTGTTAGATGCAGAAAAAACTTTTGATAAAATCCAGCAACCCTTCTTGATAAAAACCCTTGAACATCTAGGCATAGACAGAACATGCCTCAAAATAGTAAGAGTTGTCTACAGCCAGTATACTGCTAAACAGACAGAAATTGGAACCATTTCCCCTGAAAACTGGAACAAGACAAGGATGTCCACTCTCACCCCTCCTGTTCAACATAGTTTTGGAAGTTCTAGCTAGAGAAATCAGAGAAAAGAAGGTGATCAGAGGTATCCAAATAAGAAAAGAGGAAATCAATTATTCTTCTTTGCAGATGACATGATTCTATAGCTTGAAAACCCAAGAGAATCTGTCAAAAACCTCCTTGCACTAATAAAGGACTTTGGCAAAGTCTCAGGGCATAAAATAAAGGTGCAAGTGACAATTGCATTTCTATACACCAATAACAAGCAAACAGAAACCCAAATAAAAAGTACAATTCCATTCACAATAGCCACAAAAAATAAATAAATAAAATACCTTGGCATCTTCCTAGCCAGAGATGTGAAAGACCTTTACAATGAAAACTATAAAACACTGCTCAAAGAAATCAAAGATGACACAAACAAGTGGAAAAGTATTTCATGATCATGGATTGGAAGAATCAACATTGTTAAGATGTCTACTCTACCTAAGGTAGCCTACAAATTTAGCACAATACCCATCAAATTACCAGCAATATTCTTCTCAGACCTAGAAGCAACAATACAGGAATTCATACGGAAACATAAACAACTGCAAATAGCCAAAACAATCCTCAGGAAAAATCAAAAACAAAACGAAACAAAACAAAACAAAAACAAAGTAAGAGGTATCACACTCGCAGACTTTAAACTTTATTATAAAGCTACCAATAATAAAAGCAGCCAGGTATTGGTACAAGAACAGGTATATAGACCAATGGAATAGACATGAGATTCGAGAAGCAAAACCTCCATTTCTCAACCAACTCATCTTTGACAAAGCCACCACCACCAACCACTGGGGAGAGGAGAACCTATTCAGTAAATGGTGCTGTGGAAACTGGCTGATCACATGTAGAAGATTGAAACAGGACCTCTACCTATCCCCATACTCAAAATTGAATTCTAAATGGATCAGAGACCTAAATGTAAAATCTCAAACTATAAGAACCTTTGAAAATGCAGGAGAAACTCTTATGAACATTGGAACTGGCAACCAACTCCTGATCAAAACCCCAAGTGCCCATGCCATAAGAGATAAGATAGACAAGTGGGACCTTATCAAACTGACAAGCTTCTGCAAAGCCAAAGAACTCATCAAGAAAGCAGGGAAACAGCTCACAGACAGGGAAAAAATATTTGCCAACTCTGTCTGACAAAGGCCTAACATCTAGGGTCCACAAGGAACTCATATGTGTTGAAAAGAAAAAACAAAAAGCCCCACCTCAAAGTGGGTAAAAGATATGAATAGACAGTTCTCAAAAGAAGGCATATGAGCAGCCAACAGATACATGAAAAAATGTTCAGCCTCACTAGTCATCAAAGAAATGCAAATTAATACTACACTGAGATACCACCTAATTCCAGTCAGAAAGACCATCATCAATAACTCAAAAAAGAACAGATGCTGGAGAAGATGTGGCGAAAAGGAAACACTTCTACACTGTTGGTGAGAGTGTAAAATAGCCTCTGTGGAAAATAGTGGGGCGATTCCTAAAAGTTCTAAAAATCGACCTTCCATATGACCCCACAATACCCCTACTGGGAATATACCCAGAAGAACTCAAATCACTCTATAAAAAAGATACCTGCACACGTATGTTTATCACAGCATTGTTCACAATAGCAAGTACATGGAACAAACCGTGCTGCCCATTGAAAGAGAACTGGATTTTTAATATGTGGTATGTATGTATACACAATGGAATAATGCACAGCCATAAAGAAGAACAAAATCATGATCTTTGCAGCAACCTGGAAGTACTTAGAGTCTATAATACTGAGTGATCAGAAACAAAGAACTGTGTATCATACGTTCTCACTCATAAGTGGAACTTGAACAACTATTGTAAAACTATAAGAAAATAATTGACAGTAGAGGGAAACTGCAGGGGTTGGGGGAGAACACTTCATCAACAAGGGTAGCTGCACAATGAATATTTGTATACCTAACCCTGAACTGTACTCCACAATTTTAAAATAAAAAATTTAAAGGTGAAAAATAAGTAAATTTTTTAAAAAAAGGTTTACTAGATTCCTCAGTCTAATTATTTCCTGCATGGTATATAGATCATAAAATGCTGTTTCTTTTGGTAACTGTGAGGATTTTCTTTGAATCGAATCAGTGATAAAGTCAGAGGAACCTTATCTAGGGAAAGTAACCCATTGTATTGTGAGCCAAGGAGTTGAAAGCCAAGTGAATTCAACAATGGAAATAATTCTCTAATTTTGTTATTGCATTTTCAACCATAAGTATATGTTAATTATCTAACAAAGAAGTTATTTATTCATATATTCTTCCACAAGCATTTATTGGACACTTCCTGGTCATTGTACTAGAGGTGGAGACAGAGATGAATCCTCTTAAGATAGGCACAATTTCATGCTCGCTCTGAATGTTTCTGCTGATGACTTTCAAATTTCAGTTGAACTCAAAGATTCTGGGTTTTTCCACAAAAGGTCATATTATTATACAAACCATATCATATCACATTCATATATAATGCCCCTTTTATGTCTTTAAATTGTCATTTTCACCTTACTCTCCAATGCTGTCCAAACATTCTAGCCTGATCATTATCACTTTTGTTTTATGAGTAACTGGTTTACTTTAAGAAATTACATATGTGGTGCAAGCAAAAAAAAAAAAAAGTAATTGTTATTCACTAATGGCATTCAAACTAGTGGGGAGAGGTGCGGGTTCCCTCCTCTTCTTTGGACAACATCTCAAGCAGATTCCAGAAGTTGCTTTTTGTTGTTAGTGTTTGTTTTCTCAATTAACAGTTACCAGTGTGATAATATATCATGCATCTATTATCAAAACATTGCTTTTCAATTTAAGACTTCCTTCACACCCTTTGGGTTTGGTGATCTGTTCTGGTTACTATTCCTATGTAACAAACTACTACAAAAGTTAGTGACTTTGAATCACAACAATAATTTATTTTGTCATCAATCTGCAATGTGGGCAAGGCTAATGGGAAGAGTTCATTTCTGCTCCACATACCTCAGCTGGGGGAATCATTTAGGAACTGAAAGATCCATATTCAACATAGCTCCTTCATGTGGTTGGCATGTAGGTGCTGGCCACTGGCTGGAAATTCAGCCAAAGTTTGGTTTCTTTCCACATAGGACTCCCTTCAGGCTGATGGACTTTTTCACAAAATGGTGTCAAAAGCAAGTGTACCAAGAGAATAAAATAAAAGTATATTGCTTCCTTATGTTGTCTTTGACCCTATGGGATCAAATAACAGAAGGGAGAAGTGAGAAGATACTTGGTTGATCAGATAGCAATTTAGTAGTAGTGTTCTCTGGGTTTGGAAATTAGCCAATAGCTTGCTCTTTCTCTTCTGGGACAATTTTATGAGGTTTTTGGACACGTATCTTTACTGGAGACTTCTTACACTGTTCCCTAGAGCAAAAGATATATCTTCAACTGATTCTTTCTAAGTTCTACCATTAGTTCACTTTGTGGTGGTACAGTCCACATAGACTCTTTTTTGGGGGGGTGACTAGCTTTGACTGGAGTACAATCTTCTTCAAGGGGTTTCCTTTTCTCCATCACTGACAGAAGTGATGTTTTCTCAAGCTGTAGTTGCTATTTTATATCAATGCCACCAGGGCAGCTTGATTTCTTTTAACTTTTTCTGTGCAGGAATCAATTACAGGTATCCAAATATATGAGTCACTTCAAAATCCCCAGGTTGTTCTTAAAAACCTCCTTCCCCAAAATTAGTCTGAGGTTGGGAGCAGCTAGTATCGTGGCCTTACAAAATCTTTTAACAACATGCTTTTTAGCATTTATTTTCTTCATGACCCCATGCATAGTTCCAGTTTTGAAGTTCACAATCATGCCATATTCATGACATTGCTTTTTGACAGCACATACATTTGTAAACAGCTATTTTCGGTGATGAAGCACAAGAAGAGCAAAGTTCAATCGAACATTTCGGATGAGCACCTTGAGAACTCACTAAGAATTGTAACCACTTTCATCGATCCAGACATCGATAGATTACTTTTATAAAAACAAGGTCAAATTTCCCACTAGTTTATATTGTTATCATTTTTCTAAAAGTCTTATTATGTATATACATTACCTATATTATATAATTTATGTGTGGCCCAAGACAATTCCTTTTTGCTCAGTGTGGCCCAGGGAAGTCAAACTGTTGGACACTCCTGGTCTAGAGGTAGTGGTAAACTAAGGCTGACAGACCAACTGTTGTCTACTATACTAGTAAGTCCTACATAAATATTCTGGCATCACATAGAAGATATAGCCATTTAGTATCATAACACATTTGTTTCAGGATTGGGCATTCAGAAACTGTGATAGCAACGTCTCATTTTTACATCCTGCAACATAAATATTTTAATTAAATGTTAAATTCCTTAGTCACATATTAGGAGGCATACAAAGAAATTATGTACCTATATCACATAAAAGACTAAAGGATTGAAAAGACATATACCTTTCTATCTACAATCTCAAGCCAATCCACATCATCAAAGGTGTGTTTCCAGTTGGTAAGTGTTGCACTGAAATATTCCAGTTCTCATAACATCGTTATGGTAGCTACAGTATTGTGGCACTGTGCAGAATCTGGAATAAAATTAGTCATTGTTTCAATGCAGTCAATAAAATAGGCTGGGCTCATTGTATTCACAAAGCAGGCATGTGTAACCAGCACATCTGGCAGTGTCTGAAATGTAGGTGAATCCCCAAAGACTGAAATTCAATTTCCTTCTAACTTACGGAGAGGTGAACTGCACCCATTATAGTCCATAGATCAGAAAGAAACTTCAGTTTTTTTGTTTTTGTTTTTAATTGAGAAAGGCCACAATGGTTTGAGTCCTATAAGTCTTCAAACCAAAAATAATAGGGAGCTTAAACCCGGAATTTGATATACAGAATACTTATTGAGAAAATACTGTTTGGGCTCTCTGCTAAGCAATGAAGAGAAGACAAGCATGGCCCCCTACTCCTCCAACCCCTACTCCCATCAAGGCATTTATTTTTTGTTAGAAGGTAAGAAGTATGAATAAGAAGGTTCAATCGGTATATGTCTGTACCAAATGAATATTAAATAAGTGTTAGCAAATATCTAGTACAGTATGAGTCACTTAGTGGCAATTTCAATAAATATTTGTGATAGATAGATAGATAGATAGATAGATAGATAGATAGATAGATAGACAGGCAAATAAATGCTGAAGAGGTTGGATTGAGTTCCAGGGTACTAGGAATGTTCAGAAAATATCTCATGGGTCAAAACGGAGATCCTTGATGTTTTATTTTACCTGTTAATTCCTAATCGATGTAACTACAATATGATGAATGAAATTGTTTTGCTTGGATTAGATAGATTTCATTCTTTCAGTGACTTCAGTTTAGGAAACAATTGAGTCACTGCCTTGGGACTGAATTAGATGGAGGATAGGAAGGAATAAATCAGGTGAAGATGAAAACTCTCAGCTTGGGGCTGTCTTCATATTCAGTGTTAGAATTCCTGAAGGATTTTCCACCACTCTAATTTTCAGGTTAATCTGCCAGACACAGTTCATAAGTGGGAGTAGAAGGAGAGTTCTGCTTTGTTTATTTCTAATGTTGATTTTTTTAAAAAAATCTGTCAATACACAGGTGGTAGCTTTGCCCAGGGGCTGCAATTGAAACTTCTTTTTCTTTTAAGTCTTGAAAAGGAACAGAGTTGATCTGACTTAAATTTATTGTGAGAAGTTTTTTCTAAATGAAACTCAGGCTTTGGGAAAGGGAATTTGAGCAATAGAGAAATGGGAGAGAGATAGAAGGTATTTATTTAACCAGGGCCGAGGTCTACTTCTTAGGAAACATAGTTAGAATCTTCTAGAAATGAGGCAAGAAAGTATTTCATTCAAAATGAAAAATGCTATAAAGAAACACTGACCCTAGTTTTACTATTACTATTATATAGTAAAGCTTATTTAAAAAATTTGGCTAGTTGGTTTTCCTACTCTGCGAACCTTAATGTTTTTCTTTTCTAAATGTATTTTCCAGTCTATAAGTACCAAATGAGTAGAAGGCTTCTAAATGTCAAAATCTGAAAGAAAATTCTTGCTTTGTTGCTTTCAGACTCCACTGTTTTGGATGAAAAAGAAAACTTTTTTTCCCTGTATTAAAAGAAATATCTTCTCTTGAATAGGACAATTTTACTGAATAATGAGTTTGTGCAAACATCCCTTTGCACCCCAGCATGTGAGAGCTTGTTTTCCTGGCATTGCACATCTCTTAGAGAAACCCTCATGTGTGAATTTGATTGGGAGAGTGCCTTCTTCCTTCAGAAAACTCTTCACCCTTCTCGCTCATGAAGTTTCTGATTTGTGTTTAAATATTATTCTAATTTGTGTGTGCATGTTAAAAGCAGTTCTGTTTAATACAGGACTGAAAGGTTGCACTGTTCTTCTTTATTCATGTGTTGATGTTTGTTTAAATTTGTGTATTTGAGCCCACATCTCTGTGGTGCATTTTAGGTTATAAACTCTTAAAGGACAGGAATTGTTACTCTACGATTAGCTTTGTATATCTTCCAGCAGGGGTCTATGTATATACAAAAGCTTAATGCATTCAATCTGTTGAAAAATTACCGGGCCTGGAATTCTTCAAGGGTAAAATTGTATTCTATATTTTCATTTAAACATGGATTTGGTCCAGGCTGATTCTTTCACAGAGCTATCCTAATGTAAGGTTATATACGAAGGAAGATGAAAGCAACATACTCTTGTTTCACCAGCATGTAAGAGTAGAGGGGGAGAGATAAATCATACATTATATGCACCTACTTCGTGACAGGTAATCTAACTCTGCATAGGTTACCTCAGTTACTGTCCATAAAATAAGAGGTAGAAGTCAGTAAAATGTATCTGAAGGACCATGGCATTTAGAATAGACTTGACTGAGTTTAAATTCTGTTCTGCTGCTTACTAACCTATGTCATCTTAGGAACTTAACTTCTCTGAAACTTTTGTCTGCTTACCTGCAAAGTCCTAATTATGATACTTACCTCACAGAGTCCTTCCCAAAATCAGTGATGGATATCATTATAATCAAGGTAAGAGTGGCTATACTCAGTTGATAAACAAAAGAACTGAGGTCTGAATCATCGCGTATCAAGGACATACTGCAATTGTCTGGCAGGTTTTTCTGACTTTGAGTCCTGTGACAAATTAAAATCAGAATAGTATTGGAGAGAATATAGGTAACTTGAGCTGTGGATGTGATTGCGCTGAGAGTTGCTTCTCAACATGGAGCAAAGAGCAGTCTTGACATCTTGGTGGCAGCAGACTGCAGACATGAGGCTGGGATATTCTACATTTTTATTTGTTGAGATTAGATGTGGTCATGAGTGAAGGAAGACTTGTAACAAGAAGAAATACAACAGTAAATCTGAAAAAGAGAGAAATATACTTCTCCCTCATGTAAATGTAGGCAGTCTACAGTTAATATGTTGGTTTCAAAATTATTGGGAAGTCAGGCTAATTCTGTCTTATGCTCTTTATCTCTTAACACCCAGTTTCCACATTGTGATTCAAGATGGTTACTCCCTATCAGGCCAGCCCATCTACTTTCTAAATGTCAAGAAGAAGGAAAAATTGACCTTCCATATGACCCCAAAACCACCCTACTGGGAATATACCCGGAGGAACGCATATCACTCCATGAAGAAGACACCTGCACATGCATGTTTATTGCAGCATTATTTATAATAGCAAATATTATACAGTATGGAACCAACCGTGCTCCCCTTCGAAAGAAGACTATATAAAAAATGTGGTACATATACACATGGAATATTATGCAGCCATAAAGAAGGACAAAATTATGAACTTCACAGCAACTTGGATGGACTTAGAGTATATAATACTGAGTGATCTATCACAGAAACAAAGGACTGAGTACCACATGTTTTCACTCATAAGTGGACCTTGAACAATTATCACAATACTATAAGAAAGGAATTGGCAGTTGTTGGAAACTGCCAGGGAAGGAGGGGCACACCTCATCAATAAGGGTATCTGCATAATAAGCATTTGTGTACTTAACCCTGAATTGCACCCCATATCTTCAAAATAAAAAGTAAAATAAAAAGAAGGAACAAAAGCAGGAGAAGGCATGATCCTACTCTTTGGGAACACTTCCAGAAAGTCATGTCCACCACTGCTTGCACCCCATTAATCATATGGGGTCACATGACCACATATCTGCATGAAATTCTGTAGCCATGAACTAAACTGTGAGTTCTATGACTCAGGACAAGAAGAGAATGAGGATCAGAGACTATCTGAAATCTCTGCCACACTGTATATTTTTAGTTTCTGTGTTTGAAAAAGTTGTCTGAATGATAATATTTCTTTCCTGTGGGCTCCATTTTGATCAAGAAAAACTTTTTTTTTTTTTTGAGTTGGAATCTCACTCTGTCACCCAGACTGGAGTGCAGTGGCCACTCCCGGGTACCGCAGCCTCGATCCACTGGGCTCCGACCATCCTTCCATCTCAGCTTTCCAAGTAGCTGGAACTACAGGCACGCGCTACCATACCCGGCTAATTTTTTTGATTTATTGTAGAGATGAGGTCTCACCAAGTTGCCCAGGTGGGTCTCGAACCCGCGGGCTCAGGCAATCCACTCACCTCAGCTTCCCAAAGCTCAGGATTACAGACTGAGCCACTTAGCCCGGCTAAGAAAATATTTTTATTAAGAAAGGTCATAACAGATTTTTAGCAGGGGCATTTCAGTTACCTATAGACAAAATCCATTCAAAACAAAATATTGAAGCTTTCAAGTATACAAATTTAAATTAACAATAAAATATGGAGTGTAAACTAGTGCAACCTCTGTGGAAAGCAGTGTGGCGATTCCTAAAAGCTCTAAAAATTGACCTTCCATATGACCCTGCAATCCCCCTACTGGGAATATACCCTGAAGAACACAAATCACTCTATAAAAAAGATACCTGCACACGTATGTTTATCGCAGCATTGTTCACAATAGCAAGAACCTGGAAACAACCATGCTGCCCGTCAAAAGAGGACTGGATTAAAAAAATGTGGTACATATACATGATGGAATACTACGCAGCCATAAAAAGGAACAAAATCATGAATTTCGCTGCAACCTGGATGGAACTAGAGTCTATAATACTGAGTGACCTCTCACAAAAACAAAAATCCGAATATCACATGTTCTCACTCATATAATGAACCTTGAACATCCAATGCAATACTATGAGAAAATGACGGATGGTACTGGGAAACTATGGGGGGGAGGGGGATGGGATTAACAGTAGCAAATATCTGTCGGGGGATGGGAAAACACTTCTTATCTACAGGGTGCCTGAATGAAACGTCATTGTACACCTACCCTTAACTGTACCCCACAAAACCATAATAAAAAATACTGATTAATGAAAAAAAAAATATGTTATCAAAACAGTCCAATCTAAATGGTTATGTTTTAAGTTAAAAATATGATACATATAATGGAAACCATACTATATTTTCTCTTTTATAAACTCTCCATTTCTAAATTTACAATGCTTTGTGATGCTGTGGTAATTCTTCCATTATTTTATAGTCCAATAGGAGTTTGATCGTCATTCTTAATCATGTTAAGGAAATGTCCTTCTTTTTCTGATTTTCTTCTTTGTATTTTCTTTCATATTTTTTCCTTTCTTTTATTCTTCCTTCCTATCATCCTTTGCTGTGTATTTTAACATACAGTTTAAAACATATTTTGTATCTTCTTCTTCCAAAGAACCAACTTGTAGATTTATTATCAGTTCTACTTTTTCCCTTTTAGGTATTATTACATTTATCATAATCAATGTACTATTCCTGAATTCATTAGACTTTATTTCTAATAAAAATAAAAGGTTGAATTATGAATTACAAAAATTTATTTACATTTTACTCTTTAAAGCTTAAAAGTGAGCAACAGACTTCAGGCATTCCCACTGCAGTCCTGCTCACTCACTGTACCTTTCACAATGTATCTTTCCTTTAATAAATCTACTTTTCTTTTAAAAAAAAAGCTTAAAAATGAAAGGTATTTAAGATAAAGATAATGTGTATTCTCGTAGATGAACATTTAACCTAGTAAAATTTAAAATATGGTATTTTTTGTTATACATTTCTAATTAGTCTTCAATTATTATTTAGATTTAACATTTAATAAAAAATTATATTAAAAAGTGATCACAAATTTTTATTGTTAATAAGTGACAATAGTTGGGACTATTAATATTTTAAAAGAAAAGGGGAGTGAAATGGAAGGCAATGTGTGGGATCAAAGATCTAAATAGATGTATTTGGTTAGAAATAATAACAGCTAGTTTATTAGTTATTAGAATAATATTGCTTTTAACAGAAAAAAGATAATTGATAGGTCAGAAAAGATGGGAATGTATGTAGAATATATTTTTATTCGTCAGGATTTGATCAAGAGACAGAAACCACAGAGAAAATTGAGCAGGAAAAGTTTAATATAAAGAATTACTAATTATCATATAAGATTAGAGTCACAGGATTGGTTAATAAGATTTATAGGTAATTGTAAAAAATATAGAAATAGCAGATTTTAGAAGCAATCACTAGGTCAATAATAGTGCCCCCAATGAAGAGCTTACCCCTCCCCCCACACTGCCCTTGCCCCACGCAGGGCTGAGTTCCAGACCTTGTTGGGGAGGGCGTAGTCACACTACTGAATGGTAGAGAGGTAGCTATGGTGCTACATTTATGGCACTTGTTGGAAATCTGCCCTCTAAATTGCTAGGAAAGATGTTCATGGGATGGTGTCTCTCTGGAGGCACATCACTACAAAACTGCCCAAATAGGAAAAGTGGCTGGCCACTGATTTCTGACCACTGTGCACAACAAGAATTAGGTGCTGAAGAAGCAGTTCAGGCTGCAACTGCTGGAGTGAGCAAGCACAGCAGAACCAGAAAAGAAAACACCTTCCTCCTACGTTGTCGCTCCACTGTCCTCTACTGACAGTGTTTGACATCATGCCTGATAGCAAAGAAAAAATAGTGAAAGGGCTCAGACACATTTTCTCAGAGAACTGAAGGATGCACTTGGAGCTAAGAGTCAGGAAGTTGACAAATTTTGTATTAGAACACACAATTTAAAATTTAGAAGTATGTTGGGGACACAATATGAAGTGATACTCTTCAGTCTCATCCTTCCTGGCACTGTTATTTAAGTATTCAAGTGGAGGAATCACCTGCTACTGGGTCTCATGTATAAAACCTACCATACACATCTGTCTTCCATATTTTTGTTTTTTAATGCTTTTTTTTTCGTTAAAATAACTAGAGCTCTGGAGAGAATAACTGTGTTTTTTTTTGTGTGTTAGAACAGGTTTGTAGTGTCTTAATATTATCAGAATGCAAAAATGATTTTAAAAATGTCTGGAAGGACAGAGGGGCCAGCTTAAGTTATTTTCCTTCAACCAAGTCAGGATCATTTGAATCTTAAAAGTTCTGTAAAAATTCATGAATTCACGTTATTTAAATGTTACATTTAATGCGATTTATGCATAGAGGGGTAATTTTATTTTTATCTGTTACAAACTATGTGAACTATATACTCAATGCTGGTTAATAAAACCAGACAAAATAAGTTTAGTTAAAGTCTGTACATGAGTGCTAAATCCTATCAATTCTAATTAGGCACTTAAACGTGAAATAAATTACACAAAATTGCAAAAGAAGTTAGAGCAAAAGTAAATGAGTAAGAGTACTTGTGCCTTGTGTATCAGGTTGATTGCAGAATAAGAGTAGGCTCAATTCAATAGTAGTAGGTCAGGTGTAATTACTAGATGCCAGTTATAATCCCAATACATAATCTTTGATGGCTGCTCTAATCTGTAACCTCTGTATTAGGAAATCTTTGCTCTTTCTTTTTTTTGTTGTCATTTGGAATATCTATTTTTATTTCTGCTAGTTTTTCTCTAAAAATCTATACACACAAATGCAAAGATTTAAGCCTCTCATTATCAGTATAAAATATTAAACAATATCTAATAACTTCTTCCCTAATGTGATATTCTATCTCATTTCTGAGTTTTATTTGATAATCTATATATTTTAGATTAAATTGTTATTATTATTTTTATCTTTCAACAATAATTTTTGTCACTTTCTTCTTAAACTACCTATATAATGGGTTTCAATATTGTTGACAGTCTTTTCACAATACATATTTCCTCATTTGTGAATTAGTCATTCAGATACATTGTTTTTAAAATACACTTTTCAAAATAGCTTATTCAGAAATGATATGGCATGGTTTATTTGCAAGTACATACTTGCACTTATAATTACATCTCTCTATTAAATTTAGTCATGCGTCACAAAAAATATGCCCTAGGATCTATAGGAATCATTTTTTAAATGTTTTCTTTCTTTTGTTTCCTTGGAACCTGTTGTAATAGAGACATCTGAGACCAATATGATTTTGGTCAATATGAACTTGCCTATTCTATTTGTTAAAATTTTTACTTTATGCTTGAAATTTTTGAGTACAGCAAGGTATACCTGTTTTTGTTATTAACATTGCCTACTATTTATTGAATTCTTTGACTCTTCATATTAATGCTGACATTAATAGCTGTTCAAAATAAATAGCTAAACATGAAGGCATGCGCTCCTTTCCAAAGTTTCATCAAGAGAATAAAAATAACAATTCACTGCAGAGTTGGAAAACTATGAAAGTGTCCACAGTGCTGTGGAAGTTACCACCTAAAATTTAACAGAGGTTATTTAGTTCTCAAAAGAGCCCCCAAATCATCTCACTCTCTGAACTGTCAATTGAATAATCTTCTAGTTTTCTAAAGTTTCATTTTCTTTAGTATTTGTCTCTGAATTGGAATTTCTGGTTAAGAGATACCCTTAAAGTTGATCCAGAAAAGTGAGGCAATGTCCGGCTAACTTACGAGTAGCTGGAGCCAAATTCTTAAGAAAGTTCACCTACTGTCCTCTCCTTGTACCATTCCTGGATGTGGACAATAATAATCAAATCCCAAATTTAGTTTTAGGCAGACAGGAATTCCCATTAGGTTGGAATAAATTTATCAACTACAACTGTTAAGTTTACATCTACAAACATGAACAGACAACAAGGAACACTACATGACTGAAGAAAAGTAACATGAAAAGACATCTAATTCAACAAACAGAAGAATGAATCCTCAATGATCAGAGTTGATAGATGGAACAAAATCAAATTTGAAATAATTATATTTAATGTTAGGTAGGGAATTAGCAGACAATTGCATCTGTTACATAAAGAAGACTGCCATGAAAAAGAAACAGAGTTCTTAGAAATTGGAAATATATCTGCCAGAAAATTCTACTTGTGGGCTGAATGTGAAGATGGATGACTAAAGACTGAGGGAACTGCAAGATTGAGCTGACATATCATCATAGGACATAGAGCAGAATGACAACCATGTGGCTAATGTGGAGAAAGTGGGTATGAAGTCAGTGATTCCAACACCTCTTTAACAATATTCAAAAGAATGGGAGAAAAAAAGGAATGACCCCGTAAATAATAGAATAAAACTTTTCTGAGCATAATAAAGACATTTTTCTTATGTGCTTACAGCAGGATTAAAATAAAAATCCAAATAACAAAAGCTAAAAAGCAAACAAAGCAAAATAAAAAAACCCACATCAAGAAATAGTCTAAGTAAATTTTCTTAAGGATAAAGAGAAAAGTACACTGTTTTGTTTTTTAGAGGGAAAAAGACAATTTATAAGAAATAAGAGAAAAGTAATTAGCAAAATTTTCTTTGATTAAATGGAATGTCAAAAGACAATGGAGAATATCTTCAAACTATGAAGGAAGATGTTTTCAAAGCTAGTTTCATGTCTGACCAAGATAGAAATCCACAATAATCTGAAAAAATTATTTAGTGATATTGTCATATCAAAAAATGGTTTGGTTTATTTGGTGACTTAAACATGACCCAAAGGACTGAGCTTTTTTCTGCTTTCATTCTTCTATCCTCAGAAGGGGACCTATCTTCAGGTTAGAAGACAGTTGAAAGATGGTATCAACTCTTCTGGATTACCACATCTAGTTAGGAAAACACACTATGGAGGAAGAGAGTTTATTTCTCCTTACATGAATTTCAATTAAATTATTTTTTTTATCAGTGAAGAAAATGCTTCCCAATCATCCCCAGATAGGTTAAGTCTCGTTAGGCAAAAATAATGTCACATGATCATGTTTAAACCTATCACAGTCAAAAGAAGTAAGACTTCCACAATTTACTTGGACCAATTATAAATCATTCCCTGTGGTATCTGCCTTCCCTGAAACATGTGGGTGTGATGAAAGTAAAATTCTTTTAGAAAGCATGGGAAAAGGGACATATGAATGTCAACAATGTGTAAAATATTCAAACCACTAAAGAAATAAATAAGGATCCTATAAATGTTCTTGAATTAGAGCATTTCAAAACTGGTACTAAAGCAATAAACTAGAAATATGAAAAAATAAGGAAAATTTAAAAAGTAATATGATGCCAAGAGTGAATATAACATATCAATGATCACAGTAATTATAAATGGATCAAATTCAACTTTGTATACATATTCAGTTTGAGAAAAAAATAAGAACATGCAGAATTTGGAAGAAAATTATCAAAAAGAAAATGCTACTACATTTCAATATAACATTTACTTACAATTTTTAAAATGACATTGAAAATTTGAAAATAAGCAAAAAAAATGCTAATGAAAAGAAACAGACTAGAAGTGACAATATCTACTAAGGAGATATGTGAAATAACAATTCATTATGAAGTAAATCATATAGCATGCAATATATCAAAAGCATACAATATATCAAAAGAAAAATGTTAGAAATGTAAGAAGAAATGTTGTATTTCAAAGAGTAAGAGACTTCAGGATAGTTCTCTGAGTATTCAAAAAATCAGGTTTATAAGCACGTATAAGTAAGGATTTAGAATTTAACTAACTCAATACATAAATATACATCATGTGCATAAATTTTTCACATTGTATGAAAAATACATAAAAATTGTCCTTGAGTACATGGCATTGATTATGTGTTTGGTACCATTCTAAATACAAGCCTGTACTTTTAACTGTTATGCTAAGCCGCAAAGAAACGTTCAATGAATTCTCCAAAGCAGAAGTGATATTGAACATTATTTCTGACCACAGTGCCATAAAATTAGGAATTAGAAACAAACAGAAATAAAAAATATTAATCACTTAAACATTTTAAAACACCCAACAAATAATTATTAGATTGCAGAGAAAATAAAAATTCAAATAAAGTATTTCAAAATGAAGCATGATGACATCATTACAAGTAAAATCCATGTAATTTGGCCAAAGTGGTTGCTGAGAATTATGATCTTAAATTCTTTTATTAGAAAACAAGAAAGATGAAAACTGAGTGAATTGAATTTTCAACACAAAGAGCTGGAAAAAGCATTTAAAAAGTAAACAAAATAAAAATAAGAGGAAGAAGTTAATAAGGATACAAGTAGAAATTAATGAAATAGAACAAAACCATCAGATTTAAAAACAGGATGCTTGATCAATAGAATTAAGAACTTATTCTTAGAAAAGAATAAAATAGACTAATCCTTGGCAAGTTTGATTGAGAAAAATAGATTTTAAAATAACATTATAATAAAGAAATAGAGCAGAACTACAGATATAGGATAGATTTTTTAAAAAATCCATTTCCCAAGGAAATATAACTTGCCAAGCGAGTGACTTCAAAAGACACAGAAATCTGGGTTAGACAATTAAGCATAAAATAAAGTAAAAGTCTATTCGGAGTTCTGCCCCGAATAAGGACCAGACATAGACATATCTAAACAAGAGACTTACCAAAGCCTTTCCTATCATTGAACTATATAGCTCTTGAATACAAATGGAAAATTTCTTAACTCATTCTACAAGATAAGGAATATAGAAACAAATAGATCTATCACACTTGTGAATAGAGTGAGAAAATCTAAAAGAATAAAACTGAATAAACTGAATCCAGCAGTATGTACATAACAATGAAGTAGGATTCCTAGTTGGGCTAGTTTAAGTTTTGAAAATCTAAAATGTGGTTGACACTTTAATTGATTATAGAAGAAAAGCCAAAAGACTTTTCTTCAGGTTATTTCTGAGCTCAATCTAAGACTGAGAACATCTATTAGAAAGGTTTCACTAACAAGAAAATTAGAAGGATTCTACTTACATGAAAACAAAAATAATAGAGAAGGAGTATTCACTGTTGCAGAGAGCAAACCATGTGCAAGTATGTTACTGCTCCAATTATTTTCTCATGCATTATCCAATTGATTCCTCTCAATATCGCTCTGTGGTAGATATTATTATAATAGTTATTGAAATAGCAATATTACAAATAAAGTCATTAAAGCAAGTGAGGTCCTTTAATTTTTAATACTGTATTGATACATTCAGCAATTTAGTAAGATAGGAAAAATAATAGGAAGTATGTAAGATGCCAATTTTTGTCACAGATAAAGTGAACATCAAATCAACAAACAATATTATAAAAGGTGGATTCAGTGAGGTGATTATTGTTCCACAATTGGGAATTTTCTTTTTTTTTTTTTTTTTTTTTGGAGCTGGAGTCTCACTCTGTCACCCAGATTGGAGTGCAGTGGCACGCTCCCGGCCACTGCAGCCTCAACCTGCTGGGCTCTGGCGATCCTTCCCCCTCAGCCTTCCAGGTAACTGGAACTACAGGTGCGCGCTACCACGCCCGGCTAATTTTTGATTTATTGTAGAGATGAGATCTTGCCAAGTTGCCCAGGCGGGTCTTGAACCCGCGGGCTCAGGCAATCCACTCACCCCAGCCTCCCAAAGCACTGGGATTACAGGCTGAGCCACTGAGCCTTGCTGGAATTTTTCTTACATTTATGTGATAATTAACTAGAAAAAAGTTATGGGAAAAATCCATTTAAAATAATCACAAGTGTAAAACATAAACAGAAAAGTGTTGTTCAAAAGTAGATGATGGCTATAAAACTCCATGGGAGGATTTAAAGTACATTTAGATGCCTTTTAAAAATTGTCATTTGATCATATTTTTCATCTCTTTCTTTACAGAGAGCATGTCTTCTGGAATGTCATCAGGAACACCAAAAAAGATACTTTCTAAAATTTAGATTTGGTGGGGGGGGGGAGCTAAATTTTGCCTAAACGTGCTTCTCTTGTAGATTACTCACTCCCTTCTGCCTCATTTTATGTTTTAGAATCCTTTCATTGTTTTTGCTTTGTGTGTGTGGCAGTTATTTTTATTGTCTTTTTCTATTTCTTCATCCTTGGATGAGAAAATTGCTCTTATTGACATGCTCTGCAGTCTTCTGGGTTGAGAACAGACTGTCTCTGATTTAGATCTAGAGGAAGTGGTTGCTGTGCATAGTGTGAGCCTAGTGTCCAGTACTCTGGCCTTATTTATCTGTCATGGCTCTCTGGGCCCTGGAGATTCCTGACAAAATGCTTAGGATGATTCTTTTCAAGCATGTTAATGTATCCCATAGCCCTCCCAGTCCAGGCTATTCAACTAGAGTTCACAGTGCTGCTCTTTTAGTCTACTGTGTTTGCCGCTTCAGAGGATTGAATTTCTCTCTCAGAATGAAATCCTCCATTGCATGCTAACTTTCATCTTCAAAAGTGCATATGGAAAGATAAATACAAAACAATGGAAACTGAGAGAGCCTTCAGAAAATTGTAGGGAGATTTTCTCTCTCCCCGAGTCTGTGGAGACCCATGTTTCTGATGTAGATAGAGGTAGTTCACAATAAGTGGAAATGCCACAGTTCTGCCTCAAATTCTTTCAGTTATCTAAAGGCAGGAGGGAAGGCGGGGGGATGCAGATAATGGATACTTCCTTATAGCTTATAGTGCTGTGAACCTCTTACATCTTTTCAGGTTTTCATCAGTATTTTCATATTTCAATAGGAAGGTGAGGGTAAATGAAGGAGAATAGTTATTTCTCAAATTCATGTATTATTTTTGTTTTAAAAATAAGGTAATGATATGATCCAAATATAAAAGTAACATATTTCATTATATAGCTTTTAGAAAATACAGAAAAGTAGGGTGGTAGAAAGAAGACACAAAATCCAGCCACACCCACAAAATTAAAATGAATATTTTATAATATATTTTGATTTTTCTATAATTAATTTTGTTTATAGCTTCAATTATATTATATAAACAACTTGTATAGTATATATATGTTTTTTACTTATCATTATACACGTTTTACCTGGTGCACAAAGTTCATCATCATTTTACTCTGTGGAAAATAGTGTAGCGATTCCTAAAAGTTCTAAAAATTGACCTTCCATATGATCCCGCAATCCCCTTATTGGGAATATACCCGGAAGAATTCAAATCACTCTATAAAAAAGTACCTGCACATGTATGTTTGTCTCAGCATTGCTCACAATAGCAAGAACAAGGAACCAATGGTGCTACCCATCAAAAGAGGATTGGATTTTTGAAAATGTGGTACATATATACAATGGAATATTATGCAACCAGAAAGAAGAACAAAGTCATGAACTTTGCAGCAACCTGGATGGACTTAGAGTCTGTAATACTGAGTGATCTTTCACAGAAACAAAGAACTGAGTATCGCACGTTCTCACTCATAAGTGGACCTTGACCAACTATCGTACTACTATAAGAAAAGGATTGACAGTAGCAGGAAACAGCAGAAGGGTGGGGGAGCGGGGAGGTGGGATTGGCAGTAGTTGGAAGCTGCCTGGGGAAGAGAGGGCACACATCAACAAGGGTACCTGCAGAATGAATATTTTTATACCTAACCCTGAATTGTACCCCACAATTTTAAAATAAAAAATTTAAAAAGAAAAAAAATGATTCTTCAAAAAAAAAAAAAAACTCATCTTTTTAAGTAAAGTAAGCTTTATGAAGTTAGGAACTTTACCCGCTGTGTTCACAGTTGTATCCCAAAGACAAGTATGATTCCTGGCACATAGGAGGTAATAAATAAATATTTGCTGGGAAAAATTTATTGCATATTGTTACTCAATTTAAGCATTATTGAACATTTATATCATTTTTTCTATTATTAATGATTTTCTATTTAACAAATCAGGGTAAAGGAGTTTATTTCTCAGTTTTGTCTCTTTTTCTTGGCATAAATCTTCAGAAGTTTAATGTTTATGGAATGATACAGACCATGCTGTTTTGAGGTGTTCAGGTCTATGCGAACCTAATTCCAAAGTATAAGGAAGATGTGGGGCAAAAAAAGAGGCTGAAAATCCAGTTTCTCAGAAAGAAGCATTTAATAGGGACTTTTAAACAGAAGACATGTCTATGTTTTGGCCAGTGGTGAGACAAAATGGTTGAGCCTGGCATCATTAACCCTCAGCCTCAGGTCTTAAATGCCACAGGGAAAGAGTATATGTAATTCAGAAGGAAGGCATAGGACAATTGATGTATGAACAACATCAAGGTTGTTTTGATCTAAAGACAGGACATGTGGTAAATATGTACTCTTATACAAGGAACAAGAGATAAACTGGAAATCTTAGAGACATTCTCTAAACAGGGGTTAATCAGAAGTCAACATGGCCGATTACATCCAAGATGGAATTGCTTTAGCCTCCACAATTGCTAAGGCTCTTGATATAAGAATAAATATTAAAAACACTTAAACTGCACCAATATTTTTTCCTCTTTATAATGAATCATTGGAATTTTTTGAAAATATTATGGATTATGATATTATCAGATATATTTCATTATTGCAAATGTCAAAATAAATTATAAAACTACTTTTTTAAGGGTTTGATAGTTTATATAAGTTTATTTTATTCTTCAATTACAGTAATCAAAATTTGGTTCTACAATTTGATATTAGATGATACTTTATACTTGCCTAAAGGATAGTAACTTTTAAACATCTTTACATTAACTCCCAAAAGATGTTTATTTGCTTCCACAGCATGTTCTAAGTATAACACAAAAGTCTCATAAAGACTAACCGGGAATGTAGTTTATATCAATTTTTAATATTCTAAATATAGTAAATGGAACACATGGAAATGCCCATAAAACTACAGAGGTAGCTGAAAATTAACTTAGATTTTACCAGTCTGAAATTATATTTTGCTGTATGCTGGTGAATGCACAACTATATAATTAATATAAAGCTATGGCATTATTTTTTATCTATGTGAGCTAGAATTTTGGGGCTTTTAGAAAAAGGATGTTTGTTGACCTGAGGTCAAAGTAAAGTAATCATTTAAATCAATTGTGCCATGGAAAACAAAATCCAACCAGTCAATAGATCTGAGGAGAGATTTTCTTTTTGCATTTGAAGGTAGTATTTATTAACTATCATTGATATATCGAGCATTTGGGTTGTTTTGCTAACATTAGTCCTAGATTTGTACTCTTGCTCATTCATAAACGTATGGCTAGAGTTAGGGAGTCAGTCCAAGGTCACAGAACAGAGGGAATCCATGAGCCCTCAGAAATATTAAATCCACCTTTTAACTGTCAATTAGAGCATTGCTGTGACTAACAGAATATCTAAAAAGATCAATGACTGACTTTTACATTTTTCAGATGGAGGCTTTGGCATTATATAGAGTAGGGCTCGAAGTCTTAGTTGATGTATTCCTTTGAAGTTTCTCTGTTGATATATCTTCTAGAGAAGAACAATTTCCCATGATTCCAACGATGCAATATTGCTGCTTTTGTTAGAATATTTGGTGTCATATAGTGATCAAAAGATATCACAGTAAAAAAATTTAGATATTTCCCCCCATATGTCTATAGATATAGATAAATAATACTATTCTTGGCTACAAGAAAATAATTTTCAAACATTCTTACATTAACTCCCAAAATAGGTTTGCTTCTAAAACTCATTCTGAGTATAACACAGAGGCCTCCCTGTAGATGATGTAGTTTTTTTAGATAACTGAAATGTATTGTGAGTGCCACAAAATATAATGCAAGCCCAAATAAATTCTTAAAATTCGCTTCCAAAGCCTTGTAATCTAAGCGAGGAGAGAGCCACAGTCTGGCCAAGGTAGGGCTGGGAGCTCTGTAGAATGATGACTATGCTTTCTGAGATGTTGACTCTGACATCTTCCCAGGCAAAATGGCTTCTACTCCAGACTGTGGTTTGTGAGACAGGAAGTTTTCTGACGGTAGTTGCATGGGTCATTGGGAGCAGAGAGTACTGCCAGTGCCAATTCGGACAACGAGAAGGACTTGGCAATTTTGTTTTAATACACATTATTGAGCAATCTGATTGGTTTTAGCTTTTTTTGGTGTGAATTAGTAAAACTTTACTGGGGGAAGTGGGTTATGACCAATCATTTAAAGTGTTTTTTTGACAATTTTTAGGGGATTTTTTTTGACAAAAACTTAAAACAGTTTTTGACAATAATTGTATTAGATTTACTTTGTCTTTTATGAGAACTTTGAAGTATATAGAAAAAATATGCTTTTTTCTAATTATATCTTCTAGTCATGATGGCTACTTATGCTATTGGGCTTAATTGTATCATATTGTATCATTTCTTAATTGTATCATGCTATTGCTGATGGCACAGGAGCTGCATGGAGTTTGTATGAACTCCAGTACATGACCTGGCTTTATTGGCTCCTCATTTTCCACTCAGAGGGATATTTAGAAATTACCAAGTTATGTGAGAGCTTTGAGAACAAATAACTATTAAAGTGAAGGCTTTAAAAAAATGGACTAAAGCCCTGTGTTAGTCTATTTTGCGTTGCTGTAAAGAATACCTGAGGCTGGGTAATTTATAAAGAAAAGAGATTTATTTGGTTTATGAATCTACATGGCACTGGCATCTTCTTGGCTTCTAGGAGGGCCTTTAGAAGCTTTTACTCATGTGGAAGGCAAAGAGAAATGGCATGTCACATGACAAGAGAGGAAGCAAGAGAAGAAGGAGGTGGTGCCAGGTTATTTTAAACAACCTACTCTTGCATGAACTGATAGAGTTAGAACTCACTCACTACTATGAGAATAGCACTCTACCATTTATGAGGGATGCACCACCATGACCCAAACACCTCCCACTAGGTCCCACCTCCCACATTGAGGATCACATTTCAGCATGAGATTTGGAGGGGACCAGCATCCAAACTATATCAGACACTAAAATAACTAGGTTCTCTTAAATAATTACAGGGAAGTAAAAATTACACATATTGGATTTGTATTTGAAAACAAAACATAAAATTCCAGTTTATATACTTCCATCATAATTTTAGTTTTCTGCCCTACTCATCTGTATTAGCTATCTATTGCTCTGTACCAAAATGTCCCTAAATTTAGTGACTTAAAACAAGCCCATTTATTATCTCATGGTTTCTCTGGGCCAGGAATCTAGGCACACTTGGCTGAGCCCTTGAGCTCTCAAGCCTGCACCAAAGGGTGACTGGCTCACAACATGGTGGCTTGTTTCATCAGAGCATCAAGCGAGAAGTGCCCAAGGAGAAAGTGCTGTCAAGAGGGAAGTCATCATCATTTACAATCTAATCTTAGAAGTGGTGCCCATAACTTTGGCCATAGTTTATTGTTAGAAGTGAGTTACTTGTTTCAGCCAACACACTCAAGAGGAGGGAATTACACAAAGACAGGAATACCAGGAAGCACAGATCACTGAGACACAGTTTCGAAGGGTCACAATCACACTGCCTGATTTTTTGTTTTATTTTATTTTAAAGATGGAGTCTTACTCTGTCACCCAGGCTTGAAGTACAGAGTCTAGCTCTCTGTAACCTAGAACTCCTGGGTATAAACATGCTCCCTCCTCAGCCTCTAGAGTAACTATGACTACAGGTGTGCACCACCATGTTGGCTATCTTAGAAAAATTTTTATTTTAAAGATGTGGGGTACAACAGGGTTAGGTATGAAATGTTCATTATGCAGGTACCCTTGTTGATGAGATGTGCCCTCCCTCCGACAGAGTCCCACTACTGCCAATTCCACACCTGCCCCCAGCAGTTTCCCACTACTGCCAATGTCTTTCTTATTGTATTATGATAATTGTTTAAGGTCCACTTATGAGTGAGAACATGTGATACTCAGTTCTTTGTTTCTATGATAGATCACTCAGTATTATAGATGCTAAGTTCATCCAAGTTGCTGTGAAGTTCATAATTTTGTCCTTGCTTATGGCTGTGCAATATTTCATCATGTATATGTACCCCATTTTTTGTATCCAGCCCTCTTTTGATGGGCAGCACAGTTGGTCCCATGTTTTTGCTATTGTGAACAATGCTGCAATACATATGTGCGTGCAGGTATCTTTTTCACAGAGTGATTTGAGCTCCTCTGGCTATATTCCCAGTAGGGGGCTTGTGGAGTCATATGGAAGGTCAATTTTTAGATCTTTTAGGAATTGCCACACTCTTTTCCACAGAGGTTGTACTAATTTACACTCTCAGCAACAGTGTAGAAGTATTCCCTTTTTGACACATCCTCTCCAGCATCTTTTTTTTTTTTTTTTTTTTTTTTTTTAGTTATTGATGATGGCCATCCTTACTGGAGTTAGGTGGTATCTCAGTGTGGTTTTAATTTGCATTTCCTTGATACATGTTTTCATGTATCTGTTGGTTGCTCGTATGTCTTTTTTTGAGATGTGTCTATTCATATCTTTTGCCCACTTTATAGTGGGGTTGTTTGTTTTTTCCTTTTTGGCATGTTTGAATTCCTTGTAGATCCTAGATTTTAGACCTTTGTTAGACATACAGTTGGCAATTTTTTTCCCCCAGTCTGTGGGCTACCTCCCTGCTTTCTTGATGGTTACTTTGGCTTTGCCGAAGCTTGTCAGTTTGATGAGGTCCCACTTGTCTATCTTATTTCTTATGGCATGGGTACTTTGTGTTTTGAACAGGAATTGATTGCCAGTTCCAATTTCCATAAGGGTGTTTCCTGCATTTTCTAAGGTTCTTATAATTTGAGGTTTTACATTTAGGTCTTTGATCTATTTAGAGTTGATTTTTGGGTATGGTGGTAGGTAGGGGTCTTGTTTTAATCTTCTGCATGTGGTCAGCCAATTTTCCCTGCACCATTTACTGAATAGGTTCTCTTCTCCCCAGTGGTTGGTGGTGGAAGCTTTGTCAAAGATGAGTTGGTTGAGAAATTGAGGTTTTGCTTCTGGAACCTCTATCCTGTTCCATTGGTCTATATGCTTATTCATGTACCAATACCAGACTTTTTTGATTATTGTAGATTTATAATAAAGTTTAAAGTCTGAAAGTGTGATATCTCTTGCTTTATTCTTTTTTTTTTGCTGTGTATTGTTTTGGCTATTTGTGGTCGTTTATGTTTCCATATGAATTCCTATATTGCCATTTCCAAGTCTGAGAAGAATGCTGCTGTTAGTTTAATGGGTATTTAATTAATTCTGTAGATTGCCTTGGGTAGGATGGACATCTTAACAATGTTGATTCTTCCAATCCATGATCATGGAATATTTTTCCATTTGTTTGTGTCATCTTTGATTTCTCTGAGCATTGTTTTGTAGTTTTCATTGGAAATATCTTTCACACCTCTGGTTAGGAAGATACCAAGGTATTTCTTTTTTTTTGGTGTGTGTGACTATTGTGAATGGGATTATGTTTTTTGTTTGAGTTTCTGTTTGTTTATTGTTGGTGTATAGAAATGCTATTGTCTTTTGCACAATTATATTATACCCGGAGACTTTGCCAAAGTCTTTTATCAGTGCGAGGAGATTTTTAACAGATTCTCTTGGGTTTTTGAGGTACAGAATCATGTCGTCTGCAGAGAGGGATTACTTGACTTCCTCTTTTTCTATTTGGATACCCTGATCTCCTTCTCTTGTCTGATTGCTCTAGCTAGGACTTCCAAAACTATGATAAAAAAGAGGGGTGAGAGTGGGCATCCTTGTCTTGGTCGAGTTTTCAGGGAAAATGGTTCCAATTTCTGTCTGTTTAGCAGTATGCTGGCTGTGGGTTTCTCGTAGATGGTTCTTTCTATTTTGAGGTGTGCTCCATCTATGCCTAGATGTTTGAGGTTTTTTATCAAGAAGAGGTGCAAGATATTATCAAAAGCTTTTTCCGCATCTAGTAATATAATCATGTGGTTTTCGTTTTTACATCTGTTGATATATTTAATTACGTTTATGGTCTTGTGAATGTTGAACCAATCCTGCATCCTGGGGATGAAGCCTACTTGGCCATGGTGGATGATTTCTGAGATGTGTTGTTGGATCCAGTTTGCTAGGATCTTGTTGAGAATTTTAGCATCTATGTTCATCCAGGATATTGGGATAGCTATTTTTAAGGGTTTTTTTTTTTTTTTTTGGTTTTGTTTTGTCTTGCTTATTTTTTGAACATGAACATGGTGTCTCTCTATGTTACCAAGGCTGATTTTGAACTCCTGGCCTCCAAAAATCCTCCTACCTTGGCTTCCCAAAGTTCTGGGACTATAGGCATGAACCACTTCATCTGGCCTTGTCAAATAAATTCTTGATGCGCAGCCAGGCATGGTGAATCAAGTCTGTAATCCCAGCACTTTGGGAGACCAAGGTGAAGGTATTGCCTGAGCCCACAGGTTTGAAAACAGCCTGGTCAACTTCTAGAGACCTCACCTCTACAATAAATCAAAAAATTAGCCAGGCATGGTAGCACACACCTATAGTTTTGGCTACTTGGAAGGCTGAGGAGGAAGGATCGCCTGAGCCCAGCAGGTTGATGCTGGGGTGGCTGTGAGTGTGCCACTGCATTCCAACCTGGACGATGAAGTGAGACTCCAACTAAAAAAAAAAAAAGTTCTTGATGCTCTAAACCTTATTTTATTCAACTTTCTGGAGAAGACTCTTTGGGTCAGCTACAATGTGGCACTGGATCTTTTGGTGTGTTGATCTTTTACATTAGATTTTTATTTTACATGCATGTTAAAACCTCAAGTCAAAACATATAAAGACTTGAAATATAATGTAAAGTTTCAAGACTGGAAGACAGATACTGAGTGGCTAAATCAGGGTGTGAACTTGACACCACATCGTGCTCTCATATGAACCAGGTATGAAAAGTCCAGAGTCAATCCAATTTTGTATATTAATGGTTTTTCAGGATAATAAATGAACTAACTAAACTAGTTATGAATGCTCCAGAAACCTCTTTGTGTGTGCATGTAATACTAATTTTAACTGATCCCATGGTAATTGTTTCAAGATCAAGCTGTGAGAAGAGAACAATGATTACCTAGTATGTCTCAGACACTCTGTTGGGCATTACTATCTTATATAATCTACACATATGTCCTATGAGGTAAGCATTGTTTTATTTTACAGATGAGGAAACTAAACCTTTAAAAAGTGGTTAAGTTTAAGAGCTTGTAGGTATTGAAATTGCAATTCAAACAAGGTATTATTGCTCCACACCACCCACACAGTCTGCTCTTTTCTACTATAACCTGCTACCCTTTTGAAAAAGGAAAAGAAGGTGACATGGACAAAGAAGTAATACTTTCTGAACACCTACCATATATGAGGTATTTCTCTAAACTCCTTATCTATGTTATTTTGTCTCCATAAGCCCTCATGAGGTAAATATTATTAGTATTCATACTTTAAAGATGAAAAAAACTGTATCATTTTAGATCTTGTTTATAAGTGTCTAAATGTTTAGAGTCAACCTAACGTTTTACTAATGTATCTAGCTCCAGGAGACATAGATAAACAAGTTCTAAATTGATGCAGTGCATATATATATATATATATATATATATATATATATATATATATATATATGTGTGTGTGTGTGTGTGTGTGTGTGTGTGTGTATACATTCACGTGTTTTTAAAACTGCCAGAGTTACCCTATATTCAAAAGTACTTAAATGTCTCTTGAACCATTAAGGAAATGCTGTTTCTTTAATTATTATATATTTTTGGGTATTCTTCCCTAATGGATAATATGTAAATACTATGTATGGTAGCTCTTTGTTAATCAGAGTGCAAAATTGGAACAAATGATTATGGTTACGATGTTTGGCCTACAGTAAATGCTGAATAATCTGAATAGCTTCGTAATAGTTGCAAAAAAAATCAGCCTGGGTTAAATGATGAGTTAAACTAAAGTATGAGATTTTTATCCATTATTTTAAGAAGACTCTCTTCTACTCTCATTAGGAGTCATGAAAGGAGACTAGGAAAATACATGCCTTACATCACTTTTTCTCAACAAAGGGATCAACCATTTTGAGCATATATATTTATTCTGTGAGTTCCCATGTGTTATATGTTCCAGACAAATGTTCATATATTCACACAGCCAAGGCCTGATTTACTCAGCCAGTCTGAATTTGTAAAGTCAACTATTTTTTTCATGGTCAAGTTGCAGTCTCTGTGACTCATTCTTCGTAAAATCACAAATAAGTTTGAAAATTTGTTCCTAATGAATTTCTTTCTTTCTTTTTTTTTTTTTTTGAGTTGGAGTCTCACTCTGTCGCCCAGACTGGAGTGCGGTGGCCGTCCTAATGAATTTCTAATGAAAAGATTCAATTGCACAATTTGACTATTATATAAACATACTAAAATATATTATATACATAAAACATGAAGTATTTCATAAGGTACAAAGTTAACTATTATATATCACATGTGAAGATATCATGACATTATTTTTAAGTTTTTTGTTTGTTTGGTTGTTGTTTTAGCACTAGGAAGAATTGACTATTTTCTTTCCTTAAACTATTAAACTTTTTTTTTTCAAAGTGGCTTTTGTTTTTGTTAGAGTTTCATATGTTTTACTGGGGGGAGGTGCTTTCTTTTTTAAATTAATTCACTATTATTTTCCCCTTCCTGTTCTTGTTAACTGAGTCATTTATAATTTTGTCAGATTTATTTATCTATCCAAGGCACCAAATTTATCCTTAAGTCATTCTTTTAAACAGCAAAAGAGACCAAAAAAAGAAAACATTAAGGCACTCAAGTGCTCTCACAAAGAAACTGCCAGTTTGGTCAACAAAATTTAAACTTCCAGTAAAAACAGAAAACTCTCTGAGGTGTAGATCCCAATGGCTAAGAAAAACCACAAGTTCAAGCTGACCTCACCAAAAGCATTTATACTTTTAGCCAAACTTATTAAAAACAAAATTCATTTGAAGGGGAAAAAAAACATGCTACTGGGTTTCGTAACATCAAGATGACAGGCTACAAAAAGATTTTATTTTAATAATATTGCCTACTAAACACTACTTGAAATATATTTTTCTTTCAAGTTCCTCTGCTTCCCAATCTTCAGCTACTCCTAGAATAGTTAGTTTACCCCTGCAACTAGAAAACAAAACATTGAATTTGACAGAATTTCATTTCCAGGAAGCCTTTCTCTTATTTTTTTATTAGTAATTTAATGTAAAAACTTTCCCACCCTGTCCTAGGATGAAAGATAATCCAACATTAGATCAAATGGTTTACAAAGACAATAGTTGACCAATGCTCTTTCACTTTATGAAATTCTAAAATGGTTCAAAGGTAGAATGTAAACTAAGGCAATATGCTTCTCTTAGAAACCCGGCTTTTGTTTTGTGTTTGTGGAAAGACATGTTATTTTAAAACTGTTTGCATTAATAGTCTGGCTGGCAGCAGGAGGAAGCAAAGTCTTTGATGGTCAAAAGGAAAAGGATTTGGCAGGAATTGTGAAGTTCACAGTGCTGATGGTCTTCAAATAGAATTTTCTCCAAGAAAAGCTGTGACCTTCATCACTCCAATGGCCCTGCAGTCCAGGTGAAGATGTACTCAATGTTAACTTTCTCTTTTCTGATCCACCCTGTCTAATCAGTATTGAGAGGACACTGCCAAATAAAGAAAATGGATGAGGGCAGGGCTTTGGTGGCTCTGAATGGACATTCAGAAGGTATCTGAAGGAGATGTTAAGATGTGATCTTAGCAGTAGGCTTGAGGTAGGTTATAAAGAGTCTTTGTTTATAGATTTAGATTTCATCTAATCATATAGAAAATTAGATGACATGTTCATTTGTATGTTTTAGAATGAAGAACTGAAAACTTCTTGGGAAACATAGCTAAAGAGTGACATATAAGACAGAGGGTGGCCTTCTCTTTATTTCCTGCCTTAGAGTGACATTTCAGTTCTTCTGTCTTGCCACATGAGAACAGGAGGAAGAATGAATAAAAATGATTCTGACCTATGTGTAGGGAGACCTAGTAAGGTGAGAGGTTAACTTTTGGAAAAAGCAAGAACATCTGGAGCATGAGGGCAGTTAAACAGGGAAAGTATTAAAGGATAGTGGAGAACTTCTTCATTTATTGATTATTAAAAATAAATAAGAGAGTGTGATTTGCAAACTTTAGTGGAGTACCTACTGTGTCAAGCTCTGGGCAACTGCTGTTAAACATTTGTGTTTAAGTTAAAACATTTCCAATAGCAGCGACTCTACTATTTCTAAGACCTTGAAGATCATACCTCTTCTTAAAATGTTGGAACTGAAATACAACACCTGTGTCTTAGGTTCTTTTATGGTCAATGAGAAAGGGATTTTGGATTTTTGTGTGGGGGGTGTCACAGTTCAAGTCTGTTCTATTGAGATTTCTCTGAATGTCAGTAAAAATAAATGTAGAGGATAAATTTAACATGACCGTGGTGGCTCAGAGAAACACTACATGGTCTATGTATAAATCAGAGCAATTCTTTTAATTGGCATAAAGTTACAGAGATGATCTTTAAATGGCTTAGAAGCTAAATTTGAGCTTGTAAACTATTACTATATGGTAGAAAGATACATATATTAACATTTATTTGAAGGAAGCATATTAGTCAAACATTATTCAAAAATCCACCCTGCATTTCCCTCTTTCCCTTACTCACACTGAATTATCCTTACATCTTACGGGGCAGTAGATGCTAAAAGAGGAACATTCTATAGCTTTATGGTGTGACTGTTAGGTGTAAGTTATTTCAAAGGCTGGATTCATAAGATCTTGGATCACATATAATGCCTCTCTAATTCTATTTAGAGATGCAGGAAGAAGTTGAGAGAAATACATTTGAGAGTGGGCAGAAAAACTAGATATACCTAAATATGGTTCCAGAATCTCAGCACAACTCTTAATATGTCTACTGCCATAATTGTCAATGCAAGTAATCTCAGACTGGGTACCAGATCTGTTCTTCATAAAATATTTGCAATTGATTTTTTTGAATGGAGATATAAATCTTCTGTAAAAATCATATTCTATGAATGCAAGGATGTTTCTCTTTTATTTCCTGGTATAATTCAAGCACCTACAATAGTTTCTGACACACGTTTGGCATTCGGTAAATATTTGTTGGAGAAGAGTATACATAAACAAAAGGAGGTTTGAAACAGAGCGGAATCCCATAATAATTTTCTGTAGATCAAGTAATGATTATTACTTAGCAAAAGAACCCTAGGCTTTTAATAATCATTCTTATTTAAAAGAAGTTATAACTGTAGTAAAGGATACTGGATTTTTGTCTTTCTAATTTTCTGATTTTGATTTTAAAATCTTATCAAAATTAAGGAACAAAAACCAATTGGAAAAATAAAGTTGTGTGCCAGTTCTTAAACTCTTGTCTCTTATCTCCAAGGCCATCCTCTGTTTATGACTCTGGGGCTGGGACTCTGCCAACCATGTTTCTGCTTGCCCAGCTGGTTCTGTCAGACTCGGCCAATAGAAGATGCTAGAAAGGGAATGGAAGGTAGTTGCTTCCTGTTTATACCCTGTGACTGCCATACACACCACCTTCTTATGGACCTTCTGTCTGCTCCCCGTTCTTTTTGTGACACCTCAGTAACACTTAATCCCTTCATGCCTTTCCACAGCAACACATAATGCCAGTTTGCAGATTTTCCAACACAAAGAGAACCAGTTTTATCGACACACAGAGACACAGCACCAGAAGTTTGAATTCCACCCCACAGGGCCTCTCCTCCTATCTAGTAAGTCTAATATGGGAGTCCTCCCTTGTCCATGGCTTTGTTTTCTCAAGTTTCAGTTACCTGCGGTCAACTGTGGTCTTAAAATATTAAAAGGAAAATTTCAGAAATAAACAGTTCCTAAGTTTTACATTGCACGCTGTTCTGGGTAATATTTTGAAATCTTAAGACATGAACCACCCTTTTGTCTGGCACATCTATGTCATCTACACTACTTACCCACCAGTCACTTAGTGGCCTTCTCAGTGATCAGATTGAGTGTTGCAGTATCAGTGTGTTTGTTTTCAAGGAACCCTTATTTTGCTTAGTAGTGGCCCAAAAGTAGAAAAGCAGTGATGCTGGCAACTCAGATATGCCATAGAGAAGCCACAAAGTGCTTTCTTTAAGTGAAAAATGAAGATTCTTCACTTAATAAGAAACAAAAAAAGTTATATGCTGAGGTTTCTAAATCTACAATGAGAATAAATCATCTATCTGTAAAACTGTGAAGAAGAAAAAAGAAATTCCTGCTAGCTTTGCTGTCAAACCTCAAACTGCAAAAGTGTCGGCCACAGAGTGTAATAAGTGCTTAGTTAAGATGGAAAAGGCATTATTTGTGGGTGGAGGACATAACAGAAAATGTGTTCCAATTGATGGCACGCAGATTCAGTACTATCCATGGTTTCAGTCATCCACTGGGGTCTTGGAACATATCCCTCCAGAATAAGGGGTGACTACTATAATTCCAATCTCTTACTTTTGTTCCCATAGCCCAAGGTACAATTGCTTCTCTCTATAGCTGCTATTCCCACTGCAGCTTAGATTTCTCTTTGTATCCTTTTACTTATTTAGTTAACAATTTTATACTTGTCAATAATCCTTAATATTAAATCCTCTCTGTCCAAATAACTGGTGTGATTGATGTCACCTAACTAGGATCTGACTTGTGTAAGTTGTTTTTTTCTAAGTCTCTTTCCTTGGTTTCTTTAGTTTGTACATGCTACTTGATTGCATGCAAACAAAAGAGTCCATTTAAAAAAATCAGGAGTTGGTGTCAGCAAAATTCTAAAATACATAGTCTTCCCTGACTCTTCTTGCCTTATCCTGACTCTTTTATTCCTTCCTTCTCTTTTTATGATCATCCCTTTGGGTGTTGCTTCTCTCAGTCCTTTCTCTTCTCACATTGAAGATTTTCCCTTAACCTATTCTCACCAATCCAGTACCTTCCTTGTTTTCTCTTACATGTAAGAGCTGTTGAGCTCAGTTCTTTCACCCAAACTCATCTAAAGCAAATTAGGCCCTTTACCCCATGAAGGAAAGAGAGAGGCTGAAGTTCCTATGTATTAAACAAGAGTAATGGGCAATTACATGTCTATCCTCAACAGTGGAGAGGCTTTGATTTTGTCAGGTGCTTTGAGATATCTTTCCATGAAACCTTGCCAGGGGCCATCTGGTTAGCTTAGAGTGAAGGTCCTGTGACTCCCAACTCATATATAAGGACATCTTCCCTTCCTATTGTCCCCTACCTTTGGTGGCAGCTAGTGGAAGAAGGCAATATCCTCTCCTGCCAAAGAACTGGTGTAAGCTGGATAAGCCCCTAACTAAGAAACACAAAGCCTCAGATGGATCCATATTTCCTTAGCAAATCTGCCAGAATCACACTCTGATTTTAGTGCTTTGGTTCCCTTCAAACATTCTTACTGCTCAGTGAAGGTTTGGGGTCCCAGTCCTCACCACTACTCCTAAATGAGAATTTTCTTTTATGTCCCAACTCTTAAGAGTTTAACTCTCAGCTATCTTTCACGTAGGAATAGTTTGCTTTTCTAATCTGCTCTAAGATATTATCAGTTTTATATGTTAACTTTTCCAAGAATATTTGTATTTTAACCGAGTATGCCCAGAAACCTGCTATCTTAACACAAATCTTAAGAGAATCTAAGAGGTGAATTTTGGCCATAAAACAGAGGCTGATTTGGGATAGTCTTCAGAGGAGATATTTCTTCATTCCCCAATCAATCAGCCTAAGAGGGAGGCCAGTCTAAACTAGACTACTACTTCTGGAATGCAGCTATATGAGTCAGAAAGTTTAAACATCCTATAACTACATAAATAAAGATAAAATAGTGTGCTTTCACATCTTACTAGAGATACATTTTAAAAGATAATGGCAATATGAGAAAAATAGTTTGTAGTTCTATTACGGTGGAGTGCAAATCAATGTAGGGTGAATTTATTTTTATTATGCTAATTGCCTAGAAATCTTAGTTTCAGCCAAGAAATAGTTTGTTTTTCATTTGCTTGCTGACAAAATTTGACAAATAAAAGCTTGGTCGTGGATCAGAAGGGGGCTAGAAATAAAATAGCAATGACTGTTACAAGTTGCTGCTGAAGGGTGATGTTTGCCATGACTATAATTAATAATATGTGCTATTTGTAAATTTTGAAATAAAAGCCTACTTCTGAACTTAAAAAAGTTTGTAAGCTTATTATTAAAATTGTCATTACATATGTTTCCTAATATGGTCACGTAGATTCAAGAATCTCATAATTGTGTTTTACTACCAACTATTAGAATTCTTATTTGAACCATTTGTGGCTTCATTTCTGAGAAATTTTCTTCTTGATGCTTGTGCTATCAAGTAGACTAAAGCAGTTTTAGAGGACTGACACCTGAAGTTCATGTAAGGAAAAGACAGGGATTGACCTATTTAAAGCAGAGTTTTTGCCACCAATTTCTCACTTTCATCTACTTGGCAGAATCCTTTGACTTCTAGAGTACAAATGTGGGAAAATTAGCTATCTTAAAACTCCTTTGAGGTTTCATGAATTGTTTCGCCAAAATTTTACTTGGCATTCTAGGCACTCATTCTAAGCTACAGTGGGAGAAAGACAATTCTCTTTTTTTCGGAATGTCTCCTGAAATCTATGTAGCCTGTATAAAAGAAGATATAAAATGCAAGGTGTTGAAATGTAAGCACTATGGATAATAAATGAAGGCTGGTGACAGCAGAAAAAGGAATACATTTTCTGATGAGAAATCTCTGCTCTTCAGAGGAATGGCTTCTGTGTATGCATGCACACACACATACATTTGAAATTCCAGAAAGGAAGCTGAACATCTGGTCACTTCATTCTAGTATTTCTTAATTTATAAGGATATGAAAATTTGAACATCCCATGTCAGAAAGTCATCAATCTGTGATAAGCTTCCCATTCTCTTTGACTGAACAGTTTTCTTGTGAATATGACATGAAACTATTGTTATAGCAGTTGCATGTGTGACTCATTAGAAAAACACATCTCTGAACTGTGAATGTGGTCCATTTATGGCATTAAAACTAGCATTCAGGTCACAAAATCCATTGCAGTTGCAGTAGCTTCATTCAAGATTCTGTGAAATATATATGAAAATATGGCCTACAAAGAAGGTTTTCTAAAAACAACAGATATAAGGTTTGAAGCGTTTACTGGATCGTTGCTAACTTTTTTGTTTTCACTATTCCAACACATCTTCCTTGAGTTAACCTTGGCCTGTTCTTTCTCATTCTAAATATAAAGAATAATAAATATAAAGAAGTTAACATGCTCAACTACAAGAGAAGTACGATAGAAATAAAGATTCTTCCCCATCAATGTACAGATTTATAAGTTAGTTATTTTGCTGTGCATATTTTACTCATGTTCTGGCAGTACTGGAGAGAAGAAAGAGTACTGAAAGTGAGGAGACTAATTCATAGATACTAGGCCAAACACTTCATATTTCTGAACCTGTTCTATCAACTACAACTAAAAGTGATGGAACTGATGAAAAATCATTCCCTTCTACTTCTAAAATAAAGATTCCATCTGAAGTATTTAATTAAAGATAAATACTCATTTAGGCAATATAGAAAGTATACAGAAAATTTTAAATGAAACATTTTGAAATTCAGCATTTATAAAACAGCACAGTCAAAATTTATACATATTGTTTCAGATTTCTCTTTAGGAATAAACACATAACTTTAAACACATAGGAGTATACTATTTGTGTCTCAAACTTTCTTTTATCTTTTTTTTTTTTTTTTTTGAGTTGGAGTCTCACTTTGTCGCCCAGGCTAGAGTGCAGTGGCATGCTCACATCACAGCCATGCCAGCATCGACCTGCTGGGCTCCAGTGATCCTTCTGCCTCAGCCTTCCAAGTAGCCAGAACTACAGACATATGCTACCATGTCCAGTTAATTTTTGGTTTTATTTTATTGTAGAGACAAGGTCTTGCCAAGTTGCCCGTGCTGGCCTCGAACCCACAGGCTCAGGCAATCCACTTGCCTTGGTCTCCCAAAGTGCTGGGATTACAGGCTGAACCACCGAGCCTGGTCAGACTTTCTTTTTTATTGTATATGTTTAAGATGTACAGCATAATATTTTGATATAATGAAATGCCCCAAACCTTCTTTTTATACTTAAAAAAGAACTTTCCATATGGGTGAATATATATGTAAATATCCTTTTAAAAAGATGCAGATAATTTCATTGTATAGATATACTAAAATTACTTAACAATTTTCCTTGATAATCGATTATTTTATTTTTTCCTTATAACCCACAGGGATTGTCTTGTTTCTATGCTATTCCACATATGTTTGTGCATGACTGATTGTTCCTTTGAAATAAATACTTAAAAGAGAGACCACTGGGCCAAAGGATACACACATTTTCAATATATATTGCCAAGTTGTCTGACCTGAGGTTTAATAAATCAACTTTCCTACGAGCAATATAGGAAAGTGTGATGTTCTTCAACCTTATCAACAATTACTGTTTTAATGACAATTTATAACCTCTTATTCATTAAGTGTGAATTCGTTATTACTTGCAATTTTTTTATTAGTAAAGATGAACATCTTCTCAGGTGTTTTGATCAATCATTTTCCTCATTTCTTAATAACTTGCCTGTGTGCTTAACCCTTTCCTGTTCTCTTGGAATTTTGGTCTTCATTCATACTGATTTGCAAGAGTCTTTGTAGTTGATATTAGTTTTTGATAAGTCTATTACAAATATTTCGCCCAAGGCTGTTATTTGTCTTTCAACATTGTTTATAGTATGTTTTAGTTTTTGTTTATTATTGTCTGGATTTGTTTGTTTGCTTTTTTGGATGCAAAAAAATGGGGTCAGGTTCACAACATTCCATGTGAATAATCTATTTGTGAATAGTATTCGGTGCCCCAAGATAAGAAAATAACTGTGATTTGCTTGAAGCATCTTTCCTGCGATCTGTGCTTCTTAGAAACATGATGGTGACATGTAGAAGGTCAAAGATTGGATAATTTGGGAATTGAATTGGGTTCCTGGCCATTTGAGATGTACAGGTTCAAGACAAGAGACTCTCCAAAAATAAGCATGGATAATTTCACATATTTTCCTGAACACTGTTCACTATTTTTATCATCTATGATTTAATTCTCAACAGAAATCTCAGATGTATTAGCATCCAATGCTTTAAAAAAATGATCACACATCTGAAGGGAAGAGAGGTTAGTAGATCTTTACTATTTAAATTTGCAAATAATCATCTGGTAAAAAATGTTGGTCCTTAGAGACAAATTATTTACTCTCTAAAACAAAATAAAAAAAACTGGGCAAGTTTCTGTAAACTAGATGCTAGAGATGCCTCTCACCACAGTTTTTTTTACAATATAGTTTTTCAAAACAGTCCTTTATTTTAACATATACTTAAATACCTATGTTATATGAGAAGCAGTGGAGTGTAGCAGAAATAGAATTGAATTGAGATCTGGCTCATACTTCCAAGTTTCGCCAATGACATGCTGTAATTTTGGAAAAGGGCCAGAATTTCTATATTGGTCAATCTGTCCATTTTTTTTTTCTCTCATTCTTCTTTTTTTTGTACTGAAGATCTTGTCATTTCATGCCATCCAGATTGTCCTAAAGTCCTTTGGGGATTTATAAAAGCCAAATAATCATTATGTAATTTGATCAAGAAGGAAAATCCCCGTAAGCAGTTCAGTTTATGTACATGATCCTATGAAAGGATTTCCATCTTTCCCATCTCGGTTGTAACACATTTTGTTTCTCCCTCAGCATTCGACACTTCCCTCCCTTCTCCTTTTCTCAGTTGGTGAGCTCACCTTGTTCTTAAAATAAAAAAATCAACACAATCCCTCATTGAGTCTCATCTTCATGTCATCCTATTTTCTTCTACTTCTACAGGCATCTCTTTAAATTTTCCCAGTCTCAGAGGAGTCTCAGAAGTGCTAGCTCCATGCCTAATCACTCAGTTGAGGTGTTTTTGTGCCTCACTTGTTTTCTTGTCTACTCTATTTCTCCCTCCCCTAGTTTCCATCATGTGCATCCCCAGGAAGGTCTTTTCTTGACCTTAGTACTGCGCTCTCTCCCAGTCAATTTCTATCTGCTTGATATGTATGGCAGACCTCTACCTATGCTGCCTCCCATCACCTCTGCTGTCATTACCTCTGAAGCACAGTTTTCATCTCACTAATTTACTAAATTCTTAAAAAAAAACACACACACAAAACACCATCTTTGTTGTCAAACACAATGACAAATGCCATTTTGCAGTTTTGACACTTTTTATTGTCTTTCCTTCTGAAAACTCTCTACTTATTTTTCTCTAGTAAAATGACAACTAATAATTGTTTTTCATCTACCTACTACTTTTGCTCTTTCCTATACTGGATGATTTTTGTTGTTGTTGTTGTTGGAGTCTCACTCCGTCACCCAGGCTGGAGTGCTATGACACTCTCACGGCCACCTCAGCGTTGACCTGCTGGGCTCCCACAATCCTTCCACCTCAGCCTTCTAAGTAGCCAAAACCACAGGTGCGAGCTACTGTGCCTGGATATATATATATATTTTAATCTATTGTAGAGACAAGGTCTCACCCAATTGCCCAGTCTGGTCTCAAACCCGCGGGTTCAGGCAATCCAGTCGCCTCCGCCTCCCAAAGTGCTGGGAATACAGGCTGAGCCACTGAACCTGGCCTACTGGATGATTTTTAATCTACTTCTCTGTTTCTTTCTATATATTCTGTCAGATTATAGTATTGTGAAAGAATCAAGGCTCAAAACCAGATGTACCATTGATTCTTAGTATTACTTGGGGAAATTCATTTAATTTGTTTTTCATTCTCTTCTATGGAGCATGAGGATTGAATTAAAATCTATGTAAATGTATAGTCTAGTATCTGACTTGAGTGAATGCTGACCTATACAAGTCATCCATGTTCAATCTTCTCCTTGGCATCTTTTTTGATAATTCTGACTCTAAACTTCTTTTCTCTTCTGGTCACCTATAGTTTAGGAAAGCATATACCAGTTGATTTCATACTTAATTATATACAGTCTTTTAACAGTAGCTAATATTTCATGTCAGCTGTATCTTTTGAAGTATAAAGCAGAGATAATCCCTAACAATGCCACTGTATGCCTCTCAGCACCTAATATACCACTCAGTTTTCAACAGTTGATAGATATTTGTGAAATAACTGGCCTGAGATTATCCCCATGACCTGATCCAAACTTCTAACAAGTGATCCAGAAACCTATGAATATGCAAGTAATTTACCATCACCTTCCTAGTCATCTCTCTGGGTCCTTGGATTTCCATAAATATTATTATACTCTAAAATAAAGACAATAAGCACTGGTACTAAATTATTAAAAATTATTCTCATTTTTTAGGTTTTTGAGGTTATATAATCCCCCATTTCTTTCATTGTTTTAACAAATTCTTTTAGAGTACTATAAAGTGCTAAATGCTAATGTAATGGTAAGTAAAACTTTTATTTATTTTTTTAAGTTTCTCTACTTAAAGAATTCGGTTTGGTTGAGGAGACAAATAGGCAAACAATTCTATTAGGATGTGGTACCTAATATCACATGGGACAGGACTGAATATTATAAATGTATGCAAAACACATAAATTATTCATTGGTGGTAGTGATGATGTGAAAATGCTTTCAGAAGAAACATATTCTAAGATGAAATCTGAGGATTTGAGACAATAAAATATGATTAATACTAGCTATAAATTGCTTTTTAATAAGTTTCACATTATTTGTTTTTAATTGTTTAAGTGTTTTAACTACCTATAACTTAATTTTAACAAATACAAAAAAAAATTAAAAAGTGAATCGTAAATTAAAATTTACTTTCCCTGTCTTACAGAAAGCTAATAAAATGTTTCAAACCTACAACTCTATACTGGAAGCTAAAAAACCTCAATTTTTAAAATGGCCTATAACATACAGAAGATTATCAAAATGGAAAATTCAGGTGATGCAGTATCAAAATTGATATTCAAAGATTGTCAAAAATCTAAAGTTACACATACAAACTCATATCAATGAGAGGTAGAGAAATTCTGTAGGATGGCAAAGGTCACACCAAAGGGCATTCATTCCTCCTGGCTTGGTTGTGTGTAGAAAGGCTTATAGGGTTACTTCCTTTTCTTCACAAATGAGTTCATTCAAAGTGAACATAACCTCTCTACCTCTGAGGATATAAGAAAAAGAATAAAAACTTTTTCTTGGAAAAAAAATCATTGTATATTTCTTGTTAATAACAGAATGCCTTCCAAAGGGAAAATAACCAAATCAATGAATTTTACATTATGCCCAATTATCTGTTTAGAGAGAAGGGAAAATATTTCCCTTCCATTTCCCTATTTCTTCTATGATAAAATTAAAGCAAATAGAAAAGAGAATTCAGCATATCAAAATTCTCCATTGGGAAACCAATGGCTCCCATTTTTACACACTATTTGTAATTAGCTTTAGGGTCTCCCACCTAATTCTTTCCTTTGAATTAATTAAAGTACGTTTGAATGTGACAGACATTTCAAAATTCCCTGCAATCCAGCAGGAAGAGCTTTTTTTTTTTTCTTATTCATTTTTTTCTCCTTCATAACTGTAGAAGCTCTAAGCTCTGAAGATATTACCACAATGCTGCAAGGTTGTTTACCTTCGCTCCTTCACAAAAGATAATCCAACAAATTACATTAATTATAAACCAATATGTTCCATTCAATTCCCATATGAGCCAAACCTGGGGATGAGCATCTGCTCTTATTTTCTGAGCTCGGTTTTGTGGACAAGATTCACAACAATGCTCAATCCATAATTAACAGAAAAATTAAAGATGTAACATCCCAACATCCTGCTTTTTGAAGCAGTATGCTTAAAAATATACATGCCTACTCCTGGCAAGATTTTTTCTCTTCAACTCAGAAATAGTTTATTGTTATCCCTGCCATGTTTTTGCTTGTTTAAAATATTTACATTTATGTTGGTCTTAAAGTAAACATGCAGATATTTTTGACAAAAAGGATGAACAATAATTTTCCATTCTGCCCCATTTAAAAATACTCGGGAGTTTCTTTTTCCCCTTTCCCCCTAATTTTCTCTTCTTCTCTCTTAAAAATGTTTACTGTGTATTAAGCATGTTGTTTCACAGTGTGGGAAATGGAAATGGCTAAAATTTATTTAAGACGCTTGGTTTTCTTTTTTTCCTGCTTGGTCCATAAAAAGAAATAATAGTAAATTGTACCAGATACCCATATACAACTGCATATATATTTAGCACATACTTCTTTTATTCTATTCATGGAAATCCCAGTTAAACAGTTGGTGGTAAACAAATATTTAAAATATCTGCATTATAGATACCTAATTCATATATAGCATCCATATGTGATTGAATATAAATCAGGCACACTGTTTGAGTACACCCACACACCACACACATAGTGAGTGGAGCACCGGGCAGCAAATGAGCTTCACTTTTCCTTGTTCACATGTAAAATACCTAAGGATAATGTGAGCAAGAGCATTCTTTACATAATTGTTCTGAGATCCTGAGAAGAAATGAGTCACAAAATGAGCATAATTCTGTGGACCTCTGAAGTGGCTGATCATTTATCATTACTGCATATCCAATGGTGAAGGAAACGGTTTTCTGCTTTCATTGAACTTCCTCTGCTTATCTTCACATTGTTCCCAACAACACCTACATGCACTTAGAAATTCTTGCTGTAATGAGGTTGACTTTTGTCATAGAATTCATGCTGTTGTTGAAGAGAGGCAGACACGGTACAAGATGCTTGTGATTTTTGAGTGATAGGGAAGATGGTCAGATGCCCCTTATGGTGGCTCCATGGAACACTGTAGTGCAGATGCTGAGAATCCTGGAGCTGATCTCTGTGGAAAGAGAAAGTTTGTCAGCAGGGAGGTCAGGGAGGGCAACTGGCCCTGGTTCCACATCCATAAAAGGCCTGCAACTTATATGTTGATGTTCCTTCCAAAAGAGGTTTTACATGTAATCATGAACAAGATTGAAAGAAGAACGTAGCATTTAAGAGACTTCCAACTACAAATAAGAACATCCCAACCAAATTGTGCTTCTTAAATTTTTAAAAAAAGTTACTGTGAAGTTAACAAAATAGTCAGAGACTGGTCTTTGTAGGTTTATGAAGTCATCTAGGATAGACCTAGGCTTTCCCATCTTTTTACTCTGACATTATTAAGACATACTTTTGTTCTCAGTATTGTCACTTCATTATTTCAAGATGACAGTCACAGTTCCAGACATACCTCTGCACAGAATGACCCCAAGGAGGCAGAGACAGAGGGGGGAAAAACCCTTACTTCCTATGAGAGCTTTTATTTTTAGGGAGGAAAATAGTATTTCTCAGAAGTCCCCCGTTAATTTCCTTTCAGGTCCTTTAGGCTAGATTGGATCTCATGACTAGGAGAATAATACCATAATGAGACCAGACCAGTAACAATTCATTTCCATTATTTTCTAAGATTGGGAATATTGCTGCGCCTGGGAACGTTGCTGCTGCATAAGTAATCAAGAGTTTACTTGCCATCAAATGTCTGTTGCACACATTACACAAGTGACCTTTGCAAGCCCATACCGTCTGGAGTGCACTATAATGCACACACACACTCACATAAATTACACAAATAGGGGGCAAAAACCCTGAATTATCTTTTGGAGAGTGGGCACCTTGTGTTATACTCAGAATTTGTTCCATTAGATCAAACAAAGTTTTTATCTGGATGTTTTGAGAAGTTGCACCATGGATTGTGGAAGGAACGTCCAGAATTGTGGACTTTGTCTTCCACCATGACAATGCACCTGCCCATACCATGCTGGAGTGTTTGACAGTTTGGGACCAAAAATGAAGTGACCCCCATGAGCCACCCTCCCTATTCACTTGATCTTGCCCAAAGCAACTTTTTTTTTTTGTTTCCCTGGGTGAAAAAAATTCTCAAAGGGAAACATTTTGCCAATGGGAAAGAGGTGGAAAAAAATGGCAGACACACTAAAGGTATAAAAATTAATGGATTCAAAAACTGTTTTAAGAACTAGAAAAAGCATTTTGATAGGTGTAATGCATCAAACAGAGAGTACTTTGAAGGTGACTGAAGTTTAGCAGTGTATAAATAAATACACAATTTTGTATAAATAAGTTCCATTTTGTGGGGTTCCCCCTCATATTCTTATACTTATGCCACAAAATTGTGTGTGTGTGTGTGTGTGTATTTCCATAGTTAAATGAATTATATAGTTATATAAACTATAGTTTATATGGTTTATGCAATATTTATTTCTATATATATTTCTATAGTTTATAATGCCGCAATCTTTTGCATTGGATGTCATGTACAGTATTAGTAGTATTCATTTATTAAATTAAATAAAAACATTAAGAAATATTACATCATGTTTGCCAGTCGTTTTTTGGCATTTCTTCTTATAATGCTTTCAACATTGTGGAAGGGTATAGGCCTTGCAACCTCAGAGAGATACTGGTGATAGAATTTGCCAGCTATGTGATCATAAACATTTATCACTTAACTTCTCTGCACCTCAGTTTTTCCATGGGCAAAATTAGGGTAAGATTCCCGGGCTGCCTAATTGGATCCTCCTTTGCGGGAAGGATCAACGGCCAAACGACACAAAACTGCTTAGGGACCAGCACCACTTGGTAGTCTATATTTTATTCTCTTGGAATTTTGTACTGAGCTGAGGTGCAAAGATGGGTAAGGAAGTTTGCTGTGAGTGCCTTGCCCCAGCGCTGGTGACTGCAGGAGTTTCCAGTGAAGGAGCAAGAGGCCCACTGGTTCCTCTGGTCCTGCTGCCCTGCCCAGTCAACCACAACATGCCTCAAAAGGCAGAAAGTCTAACCACCAGCCTAATTGTCTTCTGGGGTATTCTGACCCGCCAAGACACACTTTCCAAACATCACATTATTCGGTGTACTATTGTACGAGGTTTGCAAGGATTGAATTGACCTTGTAGAGTCTGAAATTAAGGCTTTGTATATCCCATGTTTCTGAGGTTTTATCTACTCTGTCCCTCTTCAGTGAGGTTCACTGGGACAGGTCATGATCCTGAACTAGCCACACTCCATTCCAAAGATGCTAGAAAAACCCCAGTTGGAATTTTCACCAACATCTGTAAATAAGCTTCCTATACCTCTTTTGGTCCAGATATTTTCACACACAGGATATGACTGGGCTCAAACCTCTGATATGGTTTTGGAATACTACCTTTAGGTGAAGACTCAGTATCTCCCTTCTTCAGTTGACTGTATTTATTGAGTGCTGTCTCTGATCTGGGTTTTCTTCAATGTATTTAAAAGGAAAGACACAGTTAACCACATATTTAAGAAGTTCAAAATAAGGTAAGGAGACAAAACCCAGAGGCATACGGTCTATCTGAAAATTATTTGTATACAACCATCAGACTATGTTACATTATAGTGTGCTATAATTATGTTTCATTCCAAGTACTTGCAAGTTATTTCTGAATAAGAAGGAATCTTGTTTCTCTCTGAATCCATAGTGCCTTGTGGGAAGGATCAATGCATGATCTGTAACAGTTGCTCAATACATATTTACTGAATACATGAAATTACTAAGATATGAACAGAGAATTAAGTTAAGCCAAATATTTAAGTCCTTGGACTGGTTCAGCTGATTAATTCATGAAGGATTCCTGGAAGTATGGAAGAGGTGAGAGTTGGAATCAGATTTGAGTGCATGTGGGTGAAAATGTGAGTAGGGTAGGAATGAGAGACTAGAAAGATCCCTGGGGCAGCAGTTAAAGAAACAGAAATGACATTTGGAAAGACCCAGAAATGAGAACTATAATCTGAGAAACACCATCAAGATTACACTAAAGACTGCCCCCCCACTGCAAAGCTATAATTCTCATCCTTGACTATTACTGTATCAGGAGAGAGACAGGCAAGTGTTCACAGTTTATTTACATGCTTATAGCATAAAAAGGAAAAAAATGCATGTTCTCAATTATAAGTGAGTGCTAAACAGTGTGTACACATGGACACACAGCGTGAAATAATAGACAATTGGAAACTCCAAAATGTGGGAGGGTTGGAAAGGTGAGGATGGAGAAATTACCTATTGAGTACAACATACTCTGTTCAGGTAATGGGTGCACTAAACTCCCAGACGTCACCACTATTTCCTCTGTGTCTCGGGGGTTTCTCTGCATTTTATTAGGAATCCATTATTCCTAATAAATTTTACACCACACGTTCTGCTAAAATTCTCTGCTGAGAGATGTGTGTTCTCCTCGGAGTTTATCACACTCTTGTTCTTAAAAATCTCCTTGAAGCCAGTAGACAATTTGATGAGTCAAGGGGTTTCAGCACTATCTGTCCTTCTTCAATTCACCTGACTTGGGGACTATCGGCAGAAAAACAAACTGTAGGTCCAGCCAAGTACTAGGAAGGAGACTCTCTGTGTTTCCCACCTTGGGCTGTGTCTCCTGGAGAGCAGCACGCCCAAGTGAGGAGGGGCGGGGAGGATGGGAAAGTCGATAAAACTTCTGATTGGTTCTCATTACATCATCTACTCACGTGATAGTTAAAAGCCTCCTTTTCAAGTAACTGTGGTTTTCTTTTCCTCCTTATCCTCCTCTTCCTCCTCCTCTTCCTCTTCCTCCTCCTCTTTCTCATTTTTCTTTTTCTTCCTTTTTGCCTTTTCTTTCTTTCAACTCCTTCCCTAAGCTCATCTACACAGTAAAATAATAGAAAACTTCATTTGTGGCTAAATGTTTTAGTTGATTCTGGAAAGTGTTTTCAGAGATTTAGATTTACCAAGTTGAATATTTGTACAGATACCATGTCCATTGCATAGGAAAGACTCCTTAAAATGGTTAATTGGCGACTTGCTACTCAGTACTTTTTCTAACTATTTCTAAAATAATCAATATTTTCATTAAACTATGGACTAATTGTAAAGAAGAACTTTCAAATTGGGGGAGGGCTGAAGAGGGAAGGTATAGGTGACCCATTCTATAAAAATGCTTACTCAAAAAAATAGGTAGATGTTTTCTTTACCAACAATACTTTATCATCAAAAATACAATTCAATTTTTAAAACTATCAAATTTTATTTGTATTGTCGGGACTCTGCTGGGGAAACAAGATAAGGCATTCATCTTTGTAATTTCTTTGTTTTCTTGGTCACTTACTTTCATGTGATAAGGAGGTTTCCTTCCTCATTGAGACTTGGCTGAAAGGAGAAATCTAGGACTGACATTGGAGATGCCTACAGTTTACCTTACAATTTATGGGCATTTTATTAGAGCAACAGCTCTTAACCTGACACCCATGATGCTCCTAAAAATGGTTCTTGCCAGTCTCGGTGGCTCAGCCTGTAATCCCGTGCCTTTGGGAGGCTGAGGTGAGTGGATTGCCTGAGCCCGCAGGTTCGAGACCCGCCTGGGCAGTGAGACCTCATCTCTACAATAAAATCAAAAAATCAGCCGGGCGTGGTAGTGCATGCCTGTAATTCCGGCTACTCGGAAGGCTGAGGCGGAAGGATTGCCGGAGCCCAGCAGGTCGAGGCTACGGTGGCCGGGAGCGGCCACTGCACTCCAGTGTGGGCGACAGAGTGAGACTCCAACTCAAAAAAAATAAAATAAAAAAAATGGTTCTCAAACTTTGTGGCCTCAAGATCCCTAAACACTCTTTAAAATGAAGACTCACTTATCTGAGTTCTCTAGATACAGGTATTTCCTGTATATGAAATTAAATTTTTAAAATGTTTATTAATTGATTTTTATGAATTAATAAACTCATTACATATTCATATAAATAGCACTTTTATGAAAAGGCTATGTTTTTCAAAACCTTAACAAATTGAGAAGAATTGCATTATTTCACATTTTTTCCAATCTCTTTAATGTCCGGCTTAAGATAAGTCAAGTGGCTTCCCATATCTGCTTATGCATTCAAACTCTTTAATTACTCGTTTTAGTTGAAGAAAATGTGGCTCATATGGGTACATAGTTGTAAAAAAAAGAGATTATTTTAATAGTCTTTTTAGATAATGGTGAATATTCTGCTTTAATGCTATAGCAAAATTTGAAAAATAATATTTATTAAAGATAGTTGTAATCTAATGATTTGAACAATTATCAGTGAACCATTTTGATTATGTTGCATTAAAACTCATTGGTTTATCTAACTTGTTTTGAATGAATCTTTTACCCATGCATGATTCTATACCACCATGCATCGGTCATTTGGAAAATATTACTTTACTGAGTTACATGAATCTTCCAAATATTGACACAAACAACATATTTTTGAAAACATGGCTGGGTGTGGTGGCTCACTCCTATAATTCCAGCATTTTGGACGGCCAAAGAGGGAGGATTGCTCAAGGCAGGAGTTCAAGACCAGCCTGGACAACATAGTGAGACATCATCTCCATAAAAATTAGATAAAATTAGCTGGGCATGGTAGCATGTACCTGTGGTCCCAGCTACTCGGGAGACTGAGGCAGAAGGATCCCTTGAGCCCAGTTTGAGGCTGTGAGGAACCATGATGATGCCACTGCACTCTAACCTGGGCAAAAGAGTGAGACCCTGGCTCTAAAAAAATGATGATAATAATATTTGTTAGCATCGCCTTTGATCATCTCCTCAGAAATGTTCTTAGAGAAATTGTCAGGTTCATAATGGCATATATATGTTTTCTAAAATCCTCATTTTTATTTGAAAGAAAAGTTTTACTTTTGGGAACAAAAACTTTAAGTTTTAAAGTTAAAGTTTTAAACTTAACTTTAAGTTTTGTTTTGCTTTTTGTTTGTTTTTGGAAGTGATAGTCTTTTTGTTAATTTGTGAAAAAATCTCTGCCAGATACCCAAAATGTGATCTGAATAATATTAATTTGTTGATCAGTCATTCTATCAAGTAAAAAATAATATTCTAATAAAATAGGTGATTAGTTCAGCTTACAGCTCAAGCACCGGTACCTTTCCTCAGTACAACCTTATGTTTCAGGATGCCATGGAAGTGCTATGTGTGCACTTCCTGTTTCATATACAGAATGTCACTTGAGGTTTGACATCTAATAAAATTAATGATTTTTATCTCTTCATCAAGGAATTTCTTAAGTAAAACTTTTTTTAATTTAATTTTTATTGTAGCTGCATGGCAGTGAAGAATACCATGGTTAATAGATGATACAATGAACAATGTTAGTTTGCCGCTGCTGCCTTGAGTCAATGCTAAGGAGTCAACGGTTTTATTCATCATTACTTCCATATTGTCAGTGCAAATGTCAACACAGAGATAAAGGGAAATATTGTTTGAGTATAATACACTATTATAATATGTTAGATTTGATATCCTGTATATCCTAAATGAGTCTTGTGGACTCATAAGGTTACCCAGACCATAGTTCAAAATCCTCTGCTCTTGAACACCAGTGGATAGATGCAAGGTGTGTAGCACTGAATGTGAATAGATGTGTGAGCATTTCTCTTAGAGCAATGTTCAGAGTCTTCATTAGGTGGTCTGCATTGTCATGTCATGCAACCCCAAACAATTTAAGAAATGTTGGATGTTGGGGGTCACCCAGTATGTTTAGGTGGTACCAAGCTGCAGCCTTGGCGTTTGGCTATCTTTCAAATGAATAAATGTGGCCTTGAAAAGTTTATTAATTTGACCAAAGTTACACAACCTGTACGAGGCAGAGTCAGGACATCATTCCATTTCTTTGACTTTGAAGTTCTTGTTTTCAACCTCTATGCTAAACCTTAGGAAAAGGCATTGTGAAAAATGATACAAGAATATTAAGAAGAATGCAATGTGTAACCTCAAGTACTTTGCCATGTGAAAATAGAAATGAAGTAAATAAATAAATATAAAACAAAAATAGTGTTAAAATGATAGCTTACACTAACCTAGATTACCTTGGGTTCTTATGGACAAGGAAGTCCTATCAGATTTTAAAGCCCAAGAAAGACTTGGTGTTCTTGAAAGGAAGATGGCCTTTGGGGTGCTCTGATTAATGGTAGAGTTTTACAGAGTAGGGAAGATTGTTACAGATAGGAGCAATGTCATAAATAAGGGCAGAGAGCCAGGAAATTGAGGGTTATATGTGGGAAACCATGTGTAATCTAGTTCAGCTGGAATGCAAGGAAATCATATATGAATGAACTTAGTAAAGTGTGTTGGAATCTGAGGGTTAGATGCCAAGTTGAAGAATTACATAAGACTTGAGGTTCTGTGGAGTCACTGGAGGATTTTTGAATAGGGTTTGAGTTTATTGGGCTCTTTTGCTTTGGTTCATTCGTGAGACACTATTATTCACTGAGCAGGTTTTATTTAATGCCAGGCCACTTTAAATGGAAAAAGTTTATGAAGGACTCTTAATCTTTGTTAAGAAAGAATGGTCAAAAGAACAATTTTCTGTCTCTGGTGAAAAGACGAATGAACAGTCTTTGGAGTGTGAGTTTCCATTGACACTTGAGAAACATATACACTTGCATTGGCATTCCCTGCTTATCACAAGATCAATGCAATGGAACAAGGACAAGTATTTCTCAAAATCATTTATGTTCACTCTGCTTGGTCAATACCCAGGATGTGATTTGGCATAATTTTTCAAAAAAGTATCAACCAAGTGCTGTCTACAGTCTGCTTGAAATTCAGTTTGAACTATTTATTTTTATTTATTTATTTTTATTTTAAAGATGTGGGGTACAATTCAGGGTTGAGTATACAGATGGTTATTGTACAGATAAAGTTTGGGCTTCACTTTTGTCCTCACTTCAATGGATTCGAGATCAGGTACCCTTATTGATGAAGTGCGTCCCCCTTCCTCCTCTGGCAGTTTCCTGCTATTGTCAACCCCTTTCTTATAGTATTATGATGATTGTTCAGGGTCCACTTATGAGTGAGAACATGTGGTACTCAGTTCTTTGTTTCTGTGATAAATCAACCTTCCATATGACCCAACAGTCCCCTGTCTGGGAATGTACCTGAGGAACTCAAATCACTCTATGAAAAGGATACCTGTACATGCAGGTTTATTGCATCATTATTCACAATAACAAAAACATGGAACCAACCATGCTGCCCATCGAAAGTGGATGGTATAAAAAAAATGTGGTACATATACACACAATGGAATATTATACAGCCATAAAGAAGACAAAATTATGAACTTCACAGCAACTTTGATGGACTTAGAGTCAATTTGAACTATTAAAACATGTTTAGAAGAAAGTCTCAGTGTAAACTATAATACAGAGGAGAAAGAGTTAATGAAAACAGGAATCCCACATTCCTGCTCTGAAGAAAGATCTACTGTTAGTACAGGGCCTGAGCTTTTACTGCTAGATGGAACACCTCATCTTGGTTCCCACATGCTAGGGGTGGGAGGAGCTGTCTCCAAGCCTGGTATCTGTATTCTGCCAGTGGCCTATACAAAGCCATGGTTGCTCAAATGGCTTCTACTTCTAATGAGATAGGCTTATGAGTATACAACTCTTCCATAAATTCCAGACTGCAAAGATCCACATAAACCCTGTGGCTGAATAAACCTCAGTATTCCTCTGGCTGAATACTACTTCCACCATGTCCAGTACCACTACCACTATCACTACCATTACTGGTAACCACATAGTGTGTACTAAGTACTGGTTCTGTAATAAATGCTTCATTTGCAATCCTCTTAAGCTGGTTTATTTCCTTAATTGTATACACATAAAAACTGAAGCCTAGAAGAGTTTTTTAAAAATTAGGTATGCAAGTAAACAGGCAGCTTTTCTACAAAGATCCACCCAAGACATCCTCCCTCACCTAGCTAATGCCCATTTACCCAGAAGCCTCAAAATATATCATTGTCTCAGAAGCTTTGCTTGACTGAGTAGACCTGGTTAAATTATCTTGTTATACTTTCCCATATCTCCTTTTTAGTGCTAATCTCATATTGTACTGACTGTTTCAGACCTGTTGGTCTTTGCTGCCAGACTCAGTGCTCCACAGGGCAAAGACAGTATCTATTTATCCTACTTCAGTTAAAATGATGGAATGACTTAGCTGGGATGCCCTTGCCAACATGATGATGCTATCTGAGAAGACATATTCAGATACCGTTACCATTAATGCCTCAATCATTTCTGAAACCAAAAAAGATGGCCTACAAGGCAGGTATTTGATAAGGCAGAAGTGTAAGTCACTGTCTCAAGACCTCTGATCTTGGTTGAGCATTAGATCTGGGAACCCCGAGTGGTGGAGATTCACCATAATTAGGGTATGAAGCATCCAGGGCTACAGATCCCAAAACAGAACAAGAAAAGTGATGATAAGACAGCAACACGTGTATTTTCCCAGTTATGGTTACTTTCCCTAGACCTTTGCTTATCCTTCTCTCTCAGCAGGTAAGACTCAGAGTGGCATAACCAGTGGGCAGAGAAAAAAATTGAAGATCTTTACATAGAACTGTTCAAAAACAAAGAACTGTTCTTTCCCCCTCTGGTTATCAAGGTGGCTGGAACATAGCTTTCGTTCCTATATATTTGTAGACTGAATGATTGAAACTTCCTGGAATCCACTGGTTGTGTAGACTGAATGATTGAAACTTCCTGGAACCCACTGGTTGACAAAAGCTTATTCTGTCTATCTTCATGGGTATTGTTACTTAATTTGGTTTCTTTATATTTAGAAAATTCTTGTGAGATTATGCCTTCTAGAAATTAGTGTATGCAACTGAAGTCACAAAACAACACTTACTTTTATCACATAAAATGAAAACCAATATTTTCCTTTCTATTCCCTTTTTTAAAATGCCAGTTGACATATGCAGAATTGATTTCATAACCCACTAATGGATTGTAACACTTTCCCCTGCAAATTTAGTTTCAAACACACACACACACACACACACACACACACACACACACACACACACACACACACAAATACATATATTAACATCCCAGGCAAACAAGTTTGAAAGGTACTGTTCTAAATCAAAGCTGAATTTTCTTTCCTGATTCTTTGTTGGAAACATCTGGTATGCCCTGTGCTGAAAACCATCTCAGCCAGGTCCCCAAGCCCATCTGTAGCCTGGAGGCTGATGTCCCTTTTGTAGAAATTATAGGGTTTCTGCACATATTATTGATGGGGAAGTCTGTCTTGCTCAGAGGCATCCAGAACATCAACAGATATTTCCTTTTCTGGAAAAATACTCAAGGGTAAGGAGGGGCAGAGGACTGTTTAACTGATTTGGACAGCAAATCTTTTTATTTTTATTTTTAAGCATTGCCCATAAATTTTATTGTCCTAGTATTTCTCAAGTATCATGGGACAGAAGTTAATAAAGTTCCACTTTATTAACCAATTTTCCTTCTTCTTGTTCTTTTTAAAAAATTGTACATCCATGGCCATTAAAAATGAATATGTGTGAGAGCATCTTTCCCAGCTGGGCTGGGAAATGACAAAGAGAAAAAAAAAAAGACTTTCATCATGTAGTACAGCATTGTTAATGTCCTCTAAGATCAGTTACATAGATAAAAGAAAGATGCAAAAAGGGAAATTATGCAAGTTGTTACAACAACATAATTCAGGCAATGCCAAGATTAGAAGTTGAATGGGGCTAGTTTACAGGAGAATTGGTTAGAACAGCTTCCTACAAACTACTTCTACTAGATCATAAGAATTTATTTTTCTAGGGCCAACTTTCAAATCTCAGTGAACACACCTCATTTTGTTTTTGTTTTTTGAAGCCCAGTCTTCTCAATTTGGATATTAACTTTGCTCCTCATGAACAAGGTTTGAATTTGTTTTGATTATTTTTCTGGGTATAACATGCAATAGAACTATTTTAGAACTTCTCATTCAGAAATTTTTACATATTAACTATGTCTAAAGAATGAAGCGATTTGGTGAGAGATTTGAAGATGACTCTGACTTTAAGGAACGTCCAAAGAAGGCAAACATGTGCCCGTTTAAGACCATTTGACTAGACATTATAATCACCTGGGAAACATTTACAAAACACAGAAAGCCAAATCCCCTCTGAGACCAAATGAATGTGAACCTATCTATCTATCTATCTATCTATCTATCTATCTATCTATCTATCTATCTACCTATCTATCATCTATCAAGACAGAGTATTGGTTTCACTCTGTTGTCTAGGCTGGAGTGCAGTGGCATGATTATAGTTTACTGCAACCTCAAACTCCTGGGCTCATGAGATCCTCCCATCTCAGCCTCTGTAGTAGTTGAAACTATAGGCATGTGCCGCTGTGTCTGGGTATTTTTTAAATTTTTGTAGAGACAAGGGTCTTACTACGCCCCTCCCCCCTGGCTAGTCTCAAAAGTCTGGCCTCCAGCAATCCTCCTTGCATCAGCCTCCCCAAATGCTGGGATTACAGACTTGAGTCACCATGCCTGACTGAATGTAAATTTCTGAGTAGAGCTCAGGCACATTATTTCTTAGAAGTTTCTCAGGTGATTCTAATATCCAACTCTGTATTATTGAGGTGAATTGAGAAGTGCCATGTTAAAAACAATAGAAAGAAAGAACACAGAGATTGAGGACACAGAATGGGTTTTCATGAACAATTCCTAGCCTTCACTAGCTTAGTGGTCCTGAGTGGTTTATTTGAAAATGTTTAGCTGCGGTATTCTCATCTGTAAAATCTATATGAAAATAGACCTCACAGAGAAGAATACAGAATAAATTAAGAAATGAGTGTGAGAATCTAATGAGCTCTACATATGCTCATTATTTTTGCAATAAGTAACTTTTCCTCCAATAGAGAACTTTAACCTAAAATAGGGGAAGGGAGAGTTTCAATAAGGATAGACTAGTGAACAGTTTCAAAGGCTTAGCAAAGCTGTCAATTGAAATAAACACTGAAAGTCTCCCATTGGATTAAGCAACTGGGAGGTATCAGAAAGCATGGCATTAGCACTTTTAGTGTAGAAATATTATTGCAATGAGTTGACTATTGAATACGAGGAAGGGAAGTACAGACAATTTATACAAAGCACTTTTTTGAAATATTGTGTCCATAATGAAGGAAAAGCTAAAATGACTGTTAGAGGAAACTTCAGGTCAGGAGAGGGCTCATTTTGTTTTTTAGAAGAGAGACATGCACTTGGTTATAAGATGGAGGAAAGATCAGATGAAGAATAGACAGTGAAAGGTTGAAGATAGAGGACAGAGAAAGCATAGGAAAATGCTTGAAAAATTGAAAAGCATGGGATGCAAATCAAGATGGAGGAATAGATGCTAGACAAGAGGTTATTCCTTCTATGGAAACTATGGGGGAAAGAACAGATAGCAGGTAAGGATTGAGATATATTTGTGTGTAGAGGTAGAGAGTATTTGAGAGTCCCTGTGCAATGCCTCTATTTTCTTTGTGAATCAAGAAGTGAAGTCTTTTGCTGTGAGTAAGGCAGGAATTATGGGGAGTGCATAGGAAGAATGGAGAAAGAGTTAAAATAATAGCAGTAGAGAGTGAGGATTAATGGAAACTGAGGATGTGGAAAATTTCTTGGAAAAGCTGAAAGTCCAGATTATGTTTAAGACTGTTTTGATTGGGTTGTAAATTAAATAACACTAGTGGAAGATTTGTCCTCAAAAGTGGATGGGTTAGACTTACTCAGAGATTCTAAATACTAGGCTAAGCTACACTATTAGGTAGTTATTACTGAGTATTATTGAGTTATTGTTAAGACTTTTGATTGAAAAATACTGTGATCAAAGTTTCGCAGCTTTTGGGAGTCTACATTGGTGGAGGATTAGATTAGAACCAAGAGATTAAGGGACCAATTTTAAGGGACTATTTATATAAACCAGCAAGAAATAATTTCACCAGTATGAGAGCAATGGGAATGAAAAGAGAAACAAACAAAAAAAGATTATCGCAAAACAGTGATGCCTACAAGCTTTGGTCATTGACTTAATGTAGGTAAGAGAAAGGAAGCAGTTCATAGTGAATTCAAAATTTTAAGTCTAGGTAATTGGTTGAATAGACTTCAAAGAATAAAGAGGCATAGCAAGCATGCAGAGAGATTATGGGAGATGGAACCATGGCATCCAAAGAGAGACAAACAGAAAGCAACTGGACATATGGAAGAGGTGTGACATGATCACACATACTTTGGGTGTTAATTGACCTAAAATGATTGTTGAAGTTGTAAGAATGGCTAAGGTTTTCAAGTTTGAGATTGAGATAAAGAATGCACATAAATGGGCTAATTTTTTTATGGAGGGTGAGGGTGAGCAGAAGAACAAGTACAAGATTAAGGGAATTAGGTGTTAGATGAGAGAAAGAAGACTAGAAGAATACAGAGATTCAGTAGTCAAGAACAAAGGGATATCAAGTTATCAAAAATGAACCGGGGCTTCAATGCTCAAGGTCCAACAGAATAGGGATGAAAAAATCCACCAGTAGATTTTGCAAAGTAGGAATTCATTAGGGTCTACAAGAAAGTGATTTCATCTAAATGGTGGGACCTAAAACCAGGCTGCAAAGATTTGAATAATTCATGAATAGTAAGAAAGTGGAGAAAAAAAACCCATCCTTTTCTTTGCTTATGATGTGGGGTACAATTCAGGGTTAGATATACAAATGTTCATTATGCAGGTACCCTTTTTGATGAAGTGTGTCCTCCGTCCCCCTGGCAATTTCCCCCCACTGCCAATCCTTTTCTTATAGTATTATGATAATTGATCATGGTCCGCTTATGAGTGAGAACATGTGATATTTAGTTCTTTGTTTCTGTGATAGATCACTCAGTATTATAGACTCTAAGTCCATTCAAGTTACTGTGAAGTTCATAATTTTGTCCTTCTTTATGGCTGCATAATATTTCATCGTGTGTATGTACCACCTTTTTAAAATCCAGTCTTCTTTCGATGGGCAGTGTGGTTGGTTCCATGTTTTTGCTATTGTGAATAATGCTGCAATAAACATGCATGTGCAGGTATCTTTTTCACAGAGTGATATGAATTCCTCCAGGTATATTCCCAGTAGGGGGATTGTGGGGTCATGTGGAAGGTCAATTTTTAGATCATTTAGGAATTGCCACAGTGTTTTCCACAGAGGTTGTACTAGTTTACACTTCTACCAACAGTGTAGAAGTGTTACTTTTTCACTGCATCCTATCCAGCATCTGTTGTTTTTTTGAGTTATTGATAATGATCATCCTTACTGGAGTTAGGTGGTATCTCAGTGTGGTTTTATTTTGCATTTCTTTGATGACTAGTGAGGCTGAGCATGTTTTCATGTATCTGTTGGCTGCTCATATGTCTTCTTTTGAGAAGTATCTGTTGGTTGCTCATATGTCTTCTTTTGAGAAGATATTCATATCTTTTACCCAATTTGTAATGGGGCTGTTTGTTTTTTTTTTCTTTTTGGCATGTTTGAGTTCCTTGTAGATCCTAAATGTTAGGTTTTTGTTAGATATACAGTTGGCAAATATTTTTTCCCAGTTGGTGGACTGTCTCCCTGCTCTCTTGATGGTTTCTTTGGCTTTGCAGAAGCTTGACAGTTTGATGAAGTCCCACTTGTCTATCTTATCTCTTATGGCATGGGCACTTGGGGTTTAAATTAGGAATTGATTGCCAGTTTCAATTTCCATAAGGGTGTCTCCTGCATTTTCTTATAGTTTGAGGTTTTACATTCAGGTCAAAAGCTACCCTTTCCAAGATTTATAATTATAAGATGAAGAACTATGAGTGAGTAATCAAGGAACAATAAGATGCAGCATTTGAATATTTTTTAAGAGAAAAAGTATAATGAGGCAAAAGTGCTAGATCATGGAGAGTTACTGATGGACAGGTAGGCAAATGTCTTTTCTTTTCTTTTTCTTTTCTTTTTCGAATCCAGGTCTCACTCTGTCACCTAAGCTCTCAAGGCAGCCTCAACCTCCTGGGTTTTGGTAATTGTTCTACCTCACTCTTCCGAGTAGCTAGGAGTACAGGCATGTGCCACCACACCTGGCTACTATTTTTAGTTTCGGTAGAAATGAGGTTTTGTTATGTTGCCCAGACTGGTCTCAAACTTTTGGGTTTAAGCAATCCTTCTACCTTGGTATCCCCAAATGCTGGGGCTGTGTGCATGAGCCACTAGACCCAGTCAAACAAATATCTTGTACAGACATGTTAGATGTATTATGGGGTGGGAGCAAATGGGAGAAGCTGAAATTAAAGGCATACAAAAAGTTAAAATGATTTTTTAAAAAGTCAGAACTTCAGGAATATTTTAACTATGTAAATGTGAAGGAAAAAAGGGAAGAGTATCTATACCACATTTTATTGAAACTAAGATGTGCAGGTTTTACATTTTAATGTTTCTGAAATTGGAATTTATAATTGATGTCAAAAATTTGGTATGACCAAGGACGAAAACTTAGCTTTGATACTGTTGGCATTTACTGTCATCTGAAAATTTATTTGTGTGTAGAAAATATCTGTCTCTTCCATTATTGTATGAGGTACTCGCATTGGTGGCTCCACAAGGTTAAAATATATTTGAATCCCTAGTATTTATGCAAAAGGTCTTTTAAAATTTATTCAGTAGTGTGTTTAGTACCCATGTCTTTGCATGTTTTGAGAGTTCTTGCATTGAGATTCCAGAAGCAAAACCGTGATTTTTCAAACAACTCACTTCGACAAAGCAATCACCAACAACCACTGGGAAAAGGAGACCCAACTCAGCAAATTGTGCTGGGAAAACTGACCACATGCAGAAGAATGAAATAGGGCCCCTACCTATCACCATACACAAAAAATCAGCTATAAATGGATCAAAGACCTAAACATAAAATCTGGAACCATAAGAATCTTAGGAAATGCAGGAGACACCCTTATGCACATTGGAGTAGGTAATCAATTCTTGATCCTAACCCCAAAAGAGTATGCCATAAGAGATAAGATAAACAAGTGGAACCTCATCAAGCTGAAAAGCTTCTGCAAATCAAAATAAACCATCAAGAAAGCAGGAAGACAGCCCACAGAATGGGAAAAAAAATACTTGCTAACTGTATATCTGACAAAGGCCTAACATCTAGCATCTACAAAGAAGGCCAAAAGGAAAAAACAAACAAACAGCCCTGTTAAAAAGTGGGCAAAAAGACATAAATAGACACTTCTCAAAAGAAGATGTACAAATAGCCAATAGATACATAAAAAATGCTCCACCTCACTAATCATCAGAGAAATGCAAATCAAAACCAAATCGAGATATCACCTCACTCCAATAAGAATGACCATCATTAATAAATCAAAAAAACAACAGATACTGGTGAGGATACAGAGAGAAGGGAATGATTCTACAAGGTTGGTAGGAGTATAAACTAGTATAACCTCTATGAAAAACAGTGTGTAATTTCAAAAGATCTAGAAACTGCCCTTCCATATGACCTAGCAACCCCACTTCTGGGACTATACCCAGAAGAACTCAAATCATTCTACAAAAAAGATACCCCACACACGTTTATTGCTGCACTATTCACAATAGCAGCAACATGGAATCAACCATTATGCCCACTGAAAGTAGACTGATTAAAAAAATGTTATATATATACATAATGGAATATTAAGCAGCCATATAGAAGGACAAAATTATGGACTTTGCAGCAACTTGGATAGATTAACAGTCTATCATACTCAGTGATCTATTACAGGGAAAAAGAACTGAATACCACATGTTCTCACTCATAAGTGGGTCCTGAACATTTATCACAATACTACAAGAGGGGAATCAGCAGTAGCGGGACACTGCCAGGGGAGCAGGGGGCACATAACATCACTAAGGGTACCCGATCCTAAACCAGGGGAAATGAGGACCAGTGGAGGCCCAAACTTCACCTGTATGTACCTCATCCTCACCATTTATGTACCTAATCCTGACTTGTACCCCACATCTTTAAAATAAAATAAAGAAGAAAAATAGATTATACTTTTCTGTGGTCTCTAAATCAATACTACAAATAGAGAATTCTCTGACATACACCAGGGACGTATGTCATCCTCTTAGAATAAATCAATGGGTTTCAGAATTCAGGAGAAACTGATTTGAACAATTCATAAAAATTTGAAGAGATATTACTTTGATACCTTATATCAATGGGTCAATGGCATCTAGTCAAGGCTCAAGAGAACATTTTAACACTTAGTTAATAAAATGTAACTACAAGTTTAATGAAATAGTGTATATATAACACCAGGATTATTTTTATATAGCTTGAAATTATATTCATAATTCATGAAGTCACTATCATGAGTATAGTTTTTAAGAGAAGCCTGTCACTAAGGTAATGACAGTGGAGAGAGAGACACACACAGAGAAAGAGTCAGGAAACGAGAGAGAGGGAGATACAGAGACAGACATAGATATTTGGGGAGGAGAGTTTTTTATATAAATAGATATAATAATCTTGAAATTTAATAGTAAAGACTGAACACAGCTTTTGTGACTATCTAGATTGTGTATAGCTTGGTTAAATTGTTTTTTTCTTTCAAGAGTTAAGATCTGTTTTTATTTTTATACAGAGGGCATGAAAATATGTAGAAAAAATAATTCGGTATTTGAAAAAAATTATTTCCTTCATATATATACACATAGCCATATATACAAATATATATATTAAATATGCCTGTGAGAATCCAGAAATACTCACTTGACCTGAGGACAGATGCTGGCTGCTTAAGGAAAGAATCATATCTCCATAGTTGGTGTTCTGGAAGCAATGTTCTTACCAAAGAGTTGCAGAAGCCAAGTGTTCCAGTACCTCATGCTCTTGCCATCCTGACCACTATGTTGGGAAAAGGACTATCTCCATGGGAGTGCCAAGGATGCTGACCCAATGTGGCAGAGACATTTATGGTGAGAACTTCCCTGACTAGTAGCATCCTGACCTACTATACTAGCTCAGTGTGTGAAGAATGAATTCAGTGCTTTAAATTTTTTTTCTAAAAAAAAACAATACTAGTTTGAAAAACCTGGAAGGCAAGAAAGACCAATAAGATAGAACATTAATGTGTAAAACAATACAGAAAAAGAGCCAGAGATGTTGGCTGGATCTTGAATTGAAAAGACAATGGCTCTACACAAAAGTCTTGATGTCGGGGTTATAGTCTCTGCTCTGCTGTTAGTCAGCTAGTTAATGTCCCTAAGCCTGAGTTTTCTCACCTCCAAAATACAGAAAAATACTGAAATCTCTTTCTTGTACTACAATTAATGATGATAAATCATCACATCAGGTGACTTTAAAATTTGCAAAACCGCTTCTCTTGCCACTCTTTTATATTTTCTCAATCAATCCTGATATGTTCTTGTTTCAGAATTTTCAGATATGCTAAGCAATTTATGACAAATTATGGTTTGGTTTCTGTCTGTCTAAGTTATCTCTAAACATTTTTTCCTTTCAAAGTTGAATATATTAGATCCTTCTAATATACTTAAAATAAACAGCATGGTTAGAAAAAAATATTAATTGCATCTGGAATCCTTGTCTCAGAATTGTTTTCATAACTAGAGCCTTACTGGAATTTGTACATGTGTGGAAGAGCGTAATAAATTTGGAATTTACTGATGATTTTACTTTATTTGGTTTGCAAAATGCATCCTTAAGTGAGCCTGGAGCCTCATTTAATGTGAGATCCTGTTCTAAGTGAATGGAAAATGCAAGGGAAAAATTAAATAAAAGAACAATATAATCAGCTGAAACCAAAATAGATGGGAATTGGAATTGAGACTGTGAGGATAAAGAGAGGGTGAGGAAAAGACGGGGGGTAAATAAGTCCCCAAAGCATTGATGAGCCCACATCATTTATTTATTTTTCCCTGCCCAACCTACCTTTCTGTGGGGTCACGGAAAATAGAAAAAATAAAATAAAATAGGTCCTGCTTCCCAAGCCATAATTCAAAAGTGGTACAATCAGTTAATATTAGGCAACTGTGGTTGGCACAGAGTGTAATAATAATGTAGTGAGCTGGAATGGGCCCTAGAAAGGGAGTCATGCCCAAGAGAAACCTAAATGAACAACCGGTGACTAGCAAAGCCTTCACCCTGGGTTTCTGACTTGCATCCAGCCTCATTTCTATCACACTGCCCGATTGAGAAAAAAATAAATATTACTCATTCACAAGATAAATAACTCAAAGCAAACAATAAAACATCAAATAACCAAGGGAAATGGCTCAAAAGTAGAAGTCAGAGAGATAAAATGTGCTAATTGACCAAATTCCTTCCTAGGCTCAGCTTTATGACTAATGGAATTGGATTAGATCCTTACTGTTGCTCCTGCCAGATGCTCCAAAAAATCATAACATGTTGAACCACCTTACTTTTGACCCAGAACGATTTTAGTATTCTATCTTACATTTTTGATTGCATCGTATAGCCCTGCTAACAGTAGTGGACCCAGACCATCCTGCCCTTCATCATAAACTTCCAGGCCAGAAACTTTTCTATATCATAGCACAGTGCTGCACTTGGCATGAGGAAACAAGGCTTGGGTGAGTAATCAGTTTATTTCAAGATGGCTAGGTTGGATGATAATGTAAAACCAGATTCCTCAGACTCCAAGCTTCACCATCCAAAACGGCCAGGTATCAGATTGCATGTTAAGGGGAAGTAGCTGTGCTCACATTCATTGCTATCCTTTCTTTAACATACTCTATAAAGAAATAGAGATTTGATTCCCATTTTTAAATGGACTATCCAGTTTTCTATTAAAAAATGAACATATATTTCCTTTGGAGAACAAAATCTAATATATCATACCTTCTTTAGGTAGCTATCCTTCAAAAATCTAAGATATCTCCAATCATTCATCCATCCATCTATCCATCCATCCATCCATCCATCCATCCATCCATCCATCCATCCATCTATCTTGAATGTAGGGATAACTATAGGAAGACATGACACAATTTTTAAGGAAAAACTTTACTTTTTCCTTGTAACTAAGGAAAGCATCCAATTCTTGTGTGTGTTGACTAGTTTCTAATGGACCAAATCGTTCTTAAAGCAATCCCTTAGATGCTCAACGAAGTGCTAGAAGTTGCTAAAAATGATTTCCAATTTTCTAAAAAAATTCTTTGCATTCAGATTTAGATAGAAACATCTTGAGTGGGATTTTCTTTGCCTTGGACCAGGCTTGAGGCGAAGAAAATAATTATGCTCTTTTCTTTTTTGTTCGCAATTCTGCAGTTAATGGTATACTTTCTGCAGCTTGTGAGCAAGTCAGATTTATGTTAGAATATTTCAAATACTATAATAGGGTCCACTAACTATCCTCTTTTTCCATAGCGCTAAACTGTTATATTCCACAGAATTATATTGAAACCGGAATCTATGAGTCACATTTGAATCCATCTTTTTAAAATACATGGCAGCCCTCTATTATTTTTTAATCCATCTTCCTATAAAATAACCCTGGGTAGCCACTTTAATGAGTAATTTGGTCCCTTCTTTTATTTCTTAATGAACTTTTTCCCTCTGGCCAAATTTTAGTCTCATAGTTTATTTTCATTGCTATAGTGACATCGGTCAGGGACAGCTCTGTAAAATTAATCATCACATTAGACCAGACTTCAGCAAGAATTCTTTTTTGGAGGAAAAGGAAGTTCCAAAATCCCACTTGCATACCCTCCTCTGGTGTTTTGTTTTGTCTTTTCACTCTAAAGATTAAGTTCTATAAATCAATAGAACATAGCAAGCTTGGGACAGAGAGAAAAATAGAATAACATTCTAACAAACCAACAGTTTAAGAAATGTACTTTCCTTTATGTTTATATTATGGTTACTTAAAAATGTATTGTAATTTTTTGTTGAATTATGTTGCTCAATATTCTAAAAGCATCAAGTTAGTTATGATTTGCATCACTTCTTAACTAAATGTATGGAACAAATCAAGGTGCTGGTTCAAAGGCTTAATGGCATTAAACATGTCAGTTGACCTCTCAGCCTCCCTTAACCATAGCTGAATCACAGATTTCAGTAGATATAACTCAAATGACCACTCTTCAGAGGCTTGGACTTGAGATGGCTGTCTTTGGGGAACATTTACTGACTGTCACCAAGTGCCATGGCATTCACTTCTACTGAAACTTTAGAGCAGTTTAAACGAATCTGAAGTGACTTTTTATTTTATTATTTATTTATTTATTTATTTATTTGCGTTGGAGTCTCACTTTGTCGCCCAGGCTGGAGTGCAGTGGCCGCTCCCGGCCACTGCAACCTCGACCTGCTGGGCTCTGGCGATCCTTCCGCCTCAGCCTTCCGAGTAGCTGGAATTACAGGCTGCGCTACCATGCTTGGCTGATTTTTTTATTTTATTGCAGAGATGAGGTCTCGCCAAGTTGCCCAGGCGGGTCTGGAACCCGCGGGCTCAGGCAATCCACTCACCTCAGCCTCTCAAAGTGCGGGATTACAGGCTGAGCCACCGAGGCTGGCTTGAAGTGAGTTTTTAAAGTAAGAGTATCTGTTGGCTTAAAAATCAACACTAATTGAGTGTTCAACAGTAAATTATTGTTAGGTGTTTAGTAGCTGGTGGATTAAACAAATCCACTGTATTTGGAGTAGATAATTTAGGCAGTGAAAAAGAATTATCTTCACACTCCCTCTCCTTGCTTTCATAGAACTCCTGTTAGTTTCATTTCATGATTGATCATTTTGTTAATATGCCATAGTCAATTATAACATTTTGTTGTTCTTTTCTAAGAGAGACCATTGAGGTATTTACTTCTTCCATTCAACAATTCATACTTCTAGTAGAAACCTCGTCTCCTAACAATAATCTTGGACTCTCGGCTCCCACTCTCCAGTGTTTATTCCCTGGATTCTCCACGCCCCAGTCTTTCAGGCCTTAAAAACTTGAAGCTTCAAGGAATTCAGTGATTTACTGAGGATTTACAGCTGATTGGTTCTAGACCTTGGTTCTCCTCAGTCCCAGGACAATTTCTTATGAATTTCTTTTAAAATCTCTCTGTGTGTTTATTGCTCAATCATGGGGATATCTTGCCACATATTCTTTTATGTAGGATACAGGAAGCAATGGCAAATTTGAGAATGTCCTCACTTTTCTCTGAACCCTAGTCTTATCTGCAAACTGAATAGGTCAACAGACATATCTGATTCAATTGCAAAAAGAAATTTAAAACATCTTCTTCAACCCATACCTAACTTTTCTTTTACCTATAGTCTTTGTATTGTATTAAATGCTTCTAAGAAGGCATGCACTTTAAGTTGTTAACAGAAATGTACACAAACCAGGAAATTTTGCTTGTTTGTTTGTTTATCAGGACAGTAGGTTTTGTTAGTAGATTAGACAATGAAAGTGAAAAAGCCAAGCCAAGAGGGATGGATAAACTTGCTGTCAGATGTAAGTTTTGCCCTTTCATCACTCTGGGTCATTTAACTGTGGGGAAGTATTGTATTCAACTTCTTTAACATGGTATTTTTTCAAAACTAAATTTTACTGTGCATATTTAAGGTATACAACATGATGTCATGGAAGATCTATAGACTGCAAAATGGTTACTATAGTGAAGCAAATTAACATATCCATGATCTCACATTTTTTTTGTTTGTGGGAAGAGCAGCTAAAATCTACTCATTTAGCAGGAATTCCAAATACAGGACAATTTTATTACCTATAGTCCTTGTGTTGTGCATCTCTAGATTTGCTCATCCTACATCTCTGCTGATTTGTGTCCTCTGATCTACATCCCCCAGTGCTCTTCTCCCTTCCCTGGCTCCGGCCGATCTCTCTATATTTGACATTTCACAAAAGATTCTTCATATAAGAACCACTGTTCTAATTTTTTTTTCTTGCATGACATTTCCAGTTTTAGAATTTTATGTATTTGGAATCATAAAAATATGATTATTTCTGTTAGTTTTCTCTAACAAGATATTTCTGAGATTTATCCATGTTACTGTACATGACACTATTTTTCTCTTTTTTATTTTATTTATTTATTATTATAAAGATGTGGGGTACAATTCAGGGTTAGGTATACAGATATTGATTATGCAGGTACCCTTGTTAATAAGGTGTGCCCCTCCCTCCCCTACCACTTTCCTTAAACTGCCACTCCCACTTCCCCTCCCCTGGCAGTTTCCCACCACCGCCAATCCCTTTCTTATAGTATTATGATAATTGTTAAAGGTCTGCTTATGAGTGAGAACATATGGTACTCTTTTCTTTGTTTCTGTGATAGATCACTGAGTATGATCAACTCTAAATCCATCCAAGTTCCTGAGAAGTCCATTTGTTTGTCCCTCTTTATGGCTGCATAATATTCCATTGTGTATATGTACCACATTTTTTTTATCCAGTCCAGCTTCAATAGGCAACATGGTTGGTTCCATGTTTTTGCCATTGTGAATAGAGCTGCAACAAACATACGTGTGCAGCTATCTTTTTTGTAGAATGATTTTAGTTCCTCTGGGTATATTCACAATAGAGGAATTGCTGGGTCATATAGAAGGTCAATTTCTAGTTCTTTCAGAAATTGCCACACTGTCTTCCAAAGAGGTTGCACTAGCAGTGTAGAAGCATTCCTCTTTATCCGCATACTCGCCAGCATCTGTTGTAGTTTGTTTTATTAATGATGGTCATTCTTACTGGGGTTAGGTGGTATCTCAATGTGGTTTCGATTTGCATTTCTCTGATAATTAGTGAGGCTGAGCACTTTTTCATCCATCTGTTGGCTGACCGTATATCTTCTTCAGAGAAGATATCTATTCATGTCTTTTGCTCACTTTTTAATGGGGCTATTTGTTTTTTTTCTTTTGGCGCGTTTGAGTTCCTTGTCGATCCTAGATGTTAGGCCTTTGTCAGATATACAATTGGCAAATAATTTTTCCCATTCTGTGGGCTGTCTCCCTGCTCTTTTGATGGTTTCTTTTGCTTTGCAGAAGCTTGTCAGTTTGATGAGGTCCCACTTGTCCATCTTAATTCTTATGGTATGGGCACTTAGGGTTCTGATCAGGAATTGGTTGCCAGTTCCAATTTCCATGAGGGTGTCTCTTGCGTTTTCTAATATTCTTGTAGCTTGAGGCTTTATGTTTAGCTCTTTGATGCCTTTAGAGTTTGTTTTTGTGTATGGTGAGAAGTAGGGGTCCTGTTTTAATCTTCTGCATGTGATCAGTAAGTTTTCCCAGCACCATTTACTGAATAGGTTCTCCTCTCCCCAGTGGTTGTTGTTGGAGGCTTTGTCAAAGATGAGTTGGTTGAGAAATTGAGGCTTTCCTTCTGGAATCTCTGTTCTATTCGATTGGTCTATATGCCTGTTCTTGTACCAATACCAGGCTGTTTTGATTACTGCAGCCTTATAGTAAAGTTTGAGGTCTGGAAGTGGATACTTGCTGCTTTGTTTCTTTTGCTAAGGATTGTTTTGGCTATTTGTGTTCGTTTATATTTCCATATGAATTTCTGTATTGTCATTTCCAGGTCTGAGAAGAATGATGTTGGTAACTTAATGGGTATTGTGTTGAATCTGTAGATTGCCTTTGGTAGGATGGACATTTTAACAATGTTGGTTCTTCCTATCCATGAGCATGGAATATCTTTCCATTTGTTTGTGTCTTCTTGGATTTATTTGAGCACTGTTTTGTAGTTCTCATCGTAAAAGCCTTTCACTTCTCTTTTTATGTGTGTGGCTATTGTGAATGGGATTGTGCTTTTAATTTGGTTCTCTGCCTACTTGTTGTTGGTGTATAGGAATGCAACTATCTTTTGCAGATGTATTTTGTACCCTGAAACTTTGTCAAAGTCCTTTATCAGTGCAAGCAGGTTTTTGGACAGATTCTCTTGGATTTTCAAGGTGTAGGATCATATCATCAACGAAGAGGGATAACCTGATTTCCTCTTTTCCTTTTGGGGTACTCATGATTTCCTTCTATTGACTAATTGCCCTAGCTAGGACTTCCAACACAATGTTGAACAAGAGGGGTGAGAGTGGGCAGCCTTGTCTTGTTCCAGTTTTCAGGGGAAATGTTTCCAGTTTCTGTCCATTTATCAATATGTTAGTTGTGGATATATCATAAATGGCATTTATTATTTTGAAGTATGTTTCTTTATACCTAGGTGTTTGAAGGTTTTTATCAAGAAGGGATGTTAGATTTTATCAAAAGTTTTTTCTGCTTTTAATGATATAATCAGGAGGTTCTGGTTTTTACATCTGTTGATGTATTTAATTACATTTATGGTCTTTTGAATGTTGAGCCAGCCCTGCATCCTGAGGATGAAGCCTGCTTGGTCATGGTGGATGATTTTTGAGGTGTGTTTTTGGATCCGATTTGCAAGAATCTTGTTGAGGATTTTTGCATCTATGGTCATTAGGGATATTGGTCTATAGTTCTCTTTTATTTGTTGGATTTTTACCTGGTTTAGGTTTCCGTGTGTTGTTAGCTTCGTAAAATGATTTGGGGAGAATTCCATCTTTCTCAATCACTTGGAATACTTTCAATTGGATTGGTATCACGTTTTCCTTGTACGTTTTGTAGTATTCTTTTGGAAAGCCATCTCGTCCAGGGCTTTTTTTTTGTAGGTAGTTTTCGTATGACAGAGTCAATTTCCTGGGTCGTTATTGGTCTATTTAGTGTCTCAATGTCTTCTTGTTTTAACCTGGAAAGGTGTGATGTCAGAAAGTCCTCCATTTCATTTAGGTTATCAGGTTTGTTTCCATATAGGTGTTCATAATAATCTCTGATAATCTTTTGTAATTCTTCAGGGTCAGTTGTGATTTGATCTTTTGTATTTCTGATTGTGTTTAGTTGGACTTTTTCTTGGTCATTCTGGCTAGGGGTTCATCAATATTGTTAATTCTTTCAAAGAACCAGTTTTTTGTTTTGTTGATGTTTTTAATGATATTTTTGTCTTCTGTGTCCCGTATTTGGGCTCTTATTTTGGTGATTTGGATTCTTCCACTAAAGTTGGGGTTTTGGTGACTTTCTCTTTCCAGCTCCCTTAAGTGCTTTGTTAGATTCTCAATTTGTGATCTTTCCATTTTCTCGATGTGTGCTCTTAGAGATATCAATTCCCCTCTTAGAACTGCTTCTTTTCTCTTTCTCTCTCTCTTTTTTTGCTGTTGAGTAATATTCCCTTGAATATATCCAGTTAGTTTACCCATTCTCCTTTTGAGGGATACCTGGACTGTTTCCAACTTTTGACTGTTATGAATAAAGTTGCTATGAATATTCCTGTACAAGTTGTGTTATAATTTTAATTTCTCTAGGGTACATAACTGAGATTTAAGTTACTGGTCATAAGGTATATGTAAATTGAATTTTATAAGAAATGGCCAGATTCAGTTTTCCAAAATTGTTACCCATAATGTATGAGAGTTTCCCTTGTTCTACATCCTCAAGATATTTGGGCATGTGTCAGTCTTTGTGATTTTAGTCATTTTGGTGGATGTGTAGTGGTATTTTATTGTAGTTTAGTGTGTGATTTCCTGGTAAATAATGATGTACAAGATTTTGTCAAAGGTTTATTGGTCATTTTTATATTTGGTTAAGTGCTTTGGTCATTTATCATTGCATTGTTTGTCTCTTTATTTCTGTTTTGATTTTTTTATTTTTGAGTCAGTGTCTCACTCTGTTGCCCAGGCTGGAATGCAGTGGCATGATCATGGTTCACTGCAGCCTCAACCTCCTGGGCTCAAGCAATCCTTCCGCTTAAGCCTCCTGAGTAGCTGGGACTACAGGCACACACCACCATGCCCAGATAATTTTTATTATTATTATTATATTTAAAGATGAGGTCTAGCTATGTTGTCCAGGCTAGTCTTGAACTCTTGGCCTCAAGAGATCCTCCTACCTCAGCCTTCCAAAGTGCTGGGATTACAGGCAAGAGCCACTGCACAAGAGCTGTAGAAATTCTTTATTTTTCTTAGATGTTACTTTTTTCTTTTTTATTTCTTTTTTATTTTTTTTAGTTGGAGTCTCACTCTGTCACCCAGGATGGAGTGCAGTGGCATGCTCACAGCTACCGTAGCCTCAATCTGCTGGGCTCAGGTTATCCTTCCGCTTCAGTCTTCCAAGTACCTGAAACTATAGGCTCGTGCTAACACGCCCAACTTATTTTTTAAATTTATTGTAGAGACAAAGTCTCGCCTAGTTGCCCAGGCCGGTCTCGAACCCCTGGGATCAGGCAATCCTCTTGCCTCCACCTCCCAAAGTGCTGGGATTACAGGTTGAGCCACCACACCCAGCCTATTCTTTTTTCAAGTATATGTTTTTGAATATTTCATCAAACTTTGCTGACTGACTTTTACTGATAGTTGATGGTGTCTTTTAATGACCAGGAGATTTTTAAAAATTTGATAAAGTCTAAATTATCAATGATTTCCCTTATAGTTGTAGATTTTTGCTGCCTAAGAAATCTTTGCTCCCAATTCATGAAGTTCTTCTCTTACATTTTCCTTTGCAAACTTTATTGTTTTAGATTGTATGTTTAGATTTGTGTTCTATCTTAAAATTTGTAAATTTGATAGGGCTTGAGGGTTTTTTCCCCTTCATATCAGCAACCAGTTATTTGAACACCATTTGCTAAAAATAAATTTCTTTCCCTGTTGGATTTCTTTGGTGTCTCGGGCAAAAATGGCCTTTAATTATATAAATGTGGATTTATTTCTGGGCTCTCTCTTCTGTTCCACTTGTCTGTTGGCTCTCATGTAAGTGATCACTGTAGTGTTATAACCAGTCTTGGAATCAGGTGGCATAAGTCCTCCAACTCTGTTTCTTTTTTCAAGATTGCTTTGAATATTCTAAGTGATTTGAATTTCACACACATTTTAGAATCAGTTAAATTCTAAAAAAATGTCTATGGAATTATAGTTGATCTGAATTGAATCTATCAATCAGTTTTGAGATCATTGACATTTTAAAAACTTATTTTGAAATAGTTTAAAGTTATAGAAAACTCACAAACAAATGGCAGAGTTCCATGTATCTTTTCACCCAGCTTTACCTAATGCAAACATTTTATATTACCATACTGGAATTATTAGAACCAGGAAATTAACATTAATACAATACTTTTAAGCAAACTTCATCTTAACAATATTAATTTGCCAATCCAGGAACATGGCACATATCTCTATTCATTTGTGTTGTCTTTCAATTTCAACAGTAGTATTTTGCAATTTTTACTGTTAAAGTTTTTGAATATCTTTTATTAAATTTATTCTTATTTTATGTTTTTTACATTATTATAAATGGATTTTATTTAATTCTCAATTGCTTATTGCCAGTATATAGAAATATAATTTATTTCCTACATAAACAATATCACCTGAAAATGCAAATAGATCTACTTATTTCTTGCCTATCCTTGAATTATTTCCATTTTTTTACCATTAAGTATGATGTCAGTCGTAGTTTTTGTAGATATTTTTACCAAGTTGAGGCAGTTTTCTTCTATTCTTAGTTGTTGTTTTCAATGATTTTTAAAAAATGAATATGTGTTGTTTTTAGTCAAATGCTTTTCTGTATTTTCTGAAATTATCATATGAGTTTTCCTTTTTGTTCTCTCAGTTTTATTTTTTATGGATTAACCCAATCTTAAATTTCTATAATAAACCCTATTGGTCATTATATATTATCCTTTTTATATATGCTGGATGTGATTTGCTAATATTTTGTTAAGCACTGTTGGACCTATGCTGATGAGGACTGTTAGTCTGTACATTGATTTATTTTGCAGTGCATCCATTATGTTTCTATGTAATTCTGGCCTGACAAAACAATTTGGGAGGTGTTTTCTTCATCTCTATTTTTTTTTTAAATCTGTGTAAAATCGTTATTGTGTTTTTTCTTAAATGTCTGACATAATTCACTTTTTATTATTATTTCTTTCTTTGTATTCAAAGCATACATGTACAGGATTGTTACATAAGTATATTGCATGATGGTGAAGTTAAGCTTCTTTTGAGCTTATCATCCAGGTGATGGGCATGGTACCAGTGGGTATTTTTTTCAAACCCTAATCTCCTTTTAGGGATCCCCAATGTCTATTGTATCCCTCCTTATGCCTGTGTGTATTCAGTGGTTAGCTCCTATTTGTTTTCATTCTTTTTATATGACTGTGTGGCATTTCATGGTGTATAAGCACCAAATTTTCTTTATCCAGTGCCCCACTGATGGGCATCTGGGTTGGTTCCATGTTTTTTGCTATTGTAGATAATGCTGCAATCAACTACAAGAACAGGTGTCTTTTTGGTAGAGTGATTTATACTCCTCTGGGTATATACCCACTAGTGGGATTGTTGGGTTGAATGGTAAATCTATTTTTGGTTCTTTGAGAAATTTCCAAACTGCTTTCCATAGGAGCTGAACTAGCTTATGTTCCCACCAACAGTGTAGGAGCATTCCATTTTCTCCACAACTTCACAACTGGATAAAGAAAATATGCCACATTTATACCATGTGATTCTATGCCAGGGGACTTCTTTCTCTGTTGGGAATATGTCACTTATTGTGCCCTGTCCATTTTTATTTCTCCTGAGGATACTGTCTTTTTCAGCAAGTCTTATAATATTTATCTTTTCACTTGTCTTCAATATCTCAGGATCATGACTGGTTCTTGTTCCTTCATCCACCCTTCAGTTAGGGAAAACACATGGAGAGACCTTTTCAATTTTCCTTATTTACTCACTCAACTTGGTAGAAGATGAGACATTCACTTCAGGACTAATATTCTGTGCATGCTATTGAGCATTCACTAAACTTCATATTTTGTCTTCCCTCTTCTCCTTCCTAATTGCTTCCTTCTCCATCTTGAATGTTTTTGAAGAAGCAGAAGTTGGATTGTGGTTTGTTTATTGGAAATGTGGTGTGTAAGTGTTACTATTGTTTACTATATTTAGTTCTCTACTTCTAGGAACATGGATAGAATATATTGTCCTATTTCCTTCAACTTACTTAGGGTTATATGCATTGATTTTATCAATAAAATTTTAGCGGAAATGATGCAAGCCACTTCTGGATAGGAGCATTTAATTCCTGGTGTTCAGTTATTCAGTCTCTTCTTCCCCTGCTGCAGCAGCTGAGGGACCATGTGTTGATATATAGATTCATTCCTCACACTTGCCTTTTTTATTGTTGGAGTGCTACTGATAGATTATTTACTGTTATGTTTTCTTATTTCCTTCCATTAGGTTTGCATTTCGAAGAAGTGTGGTCCTGTGAGTAGTGTCACTCTGCCATTTTACCCTATGTTCCAATATTAGCATATAAAACAATCCAAAATAATTCCATTTTTAAAACTGATGAAAAAATTAATTTGTATTCACTAAGTAAGATTTCATTCTCTTGTTGCCTCTATGAACATCAGCTTATCCCCTCTCTGCCATCCAGCCTAACACATTCAAACAGTTTTCGCTCAACCCTCAACTCATTTACAAACAACTAAAATAAGGAATAATGTCTGTAATACCAGCACTTTGGGAGGCCAAGGCAAGAGGATTACCTGAGCCCAAGGGTTTGAGACCAGTCCGGGCAACTTGGCGAGACCTCGTCTCTACAATAAATAGTAATAATAATAAATTAGCCGGGTGTGGGGCCGTGCACCTGTAGTTCCAGCTTGGAAGACTGAAGCGGAAGGATTGCCTGAGCCCAACAGGATGATGCTGGGGTGACCGTGAGCAGAATGCCACTGCACTTCAGCCTGGGCGATGGAGTGAGACTTCAACTCAAAAAAAAAAAGAAAAAGAAAAAGAAATAATGTAGTGATAACATGTTTGGGGGGAAAGAGAAAGAGTTTATTTTGAACTTATCAAGTTTGAAGGGACTGCTGAACATTAGCATAGAAGTAGGTTTGTATCTTAAGCAAGAGAAGATGGCTTAAAGTATAGATTAAAGAACCATGAACAAAATGTGGCAGTTGAAATATGAGCCTTAGGATACTTCAATTAAATTTTATAATGTAAGAGGAAAACACAGAGAAGAAAACTGTAAGTATCTGGAAATTACACCTATAAGGTCCTGCGGAAGAGAATGAGTTAGCCAAGAAGCTGCAAAAGGAGGAGGAGAACCAAGAAAAAATGAAAACAAAACAAAACAAAACAAAAAATAGGGAGAGTTTCGAGACAGAAACGATTGCCTAGAATGTCAATGGGTGTCATAAGTCCAGTTAGAATGGGGTTTAAAGCTAGGACACAGCTATTAATTTGCCACCATGGTAAAAACTAATTCAGAAGAATGAGGAAAGTAGAACTCAGAGTCTAACTCTTGGTATTATTTTAAGAGCATGTTTGGAGTATAATCCAGAATTTTTATAGACTTTTGTAAATGATCTTGTAGTTTATCCAGGAACTAGCATATCTGTATCACGTAGTTCCACATAGTTCTACATCTGCATCACATAGTTCCAAAACAACTATCATCAAGTCAAATGCCTTCTATGTGTCAGGTCAGGGCACTCGTCCTAGTCATAGATGGAAAGATGAAGAGTGATCTAAATGACATCATTTGACATAGCCAAAAGGGAAACGCTCTTTCTAAAAGTATACTTAATACAAAGAAGCCACATCTTTAAAACTGTCAAAGTAAATTTATACATGCACTAAAACAATCATTTGGGTGATTTTCCAGAGGTAAATAATCTTTTCGAAAGCTTAATATAGTTTTAGCTTGAATTTCTAGTCTAGTCATCAGGTGAAATCAGTGCTTTTCTAGTGATTTTAGATTCACACAAAACAAGTGTGTTAGCTGACTTCATCTGAAGCCGTAACATTTAGTAGTGATTGTCAGGGTATTAATAGTAGAACCATACTTCCATTTCAGTAATGCCCAATAAGTTTCTGAAGCACCGTCTCATTAAGCAATTGAATCTCAGAAGTTTTAGAATTATTCTTCCAGAGATCAACTTTTGATCTACCCTTAACATGCTTCTTTCAATTATAACCTACTCATTTCAAATTGCTATATTTCAAGTAGCCCTCAACTATTCACTTTCATATTTTACATCATCACAAAGAGTGGCACCTTAATATGTTACTATGGAAATAATTTTTTATCAAAAAATATTTTCTGCTAGGTCACTTGTGCCATTTAGAAATAATCTGAAAAAAATTAACTTCATATATATATATAGATACTTTATGAAAAATCACCCCAAGGAAAATAAATAAATTGATCATTGGCAACTAACAAACTCCATGAGAAAATTTTTTCCCAGGATTCTCAAGATATATCTCTCACTTCATTTGATTGTTTTTTTATACATTTGAAACATTAGTAATGAATTTTATAGAGTAAATGTACAATATACAATGACACTTGTAGATCTCATATTCTACAATTGTCAGCTTTGATATCAGTCTCTCTTTTTTGTGCCATTACATTCAAGTAATTATTAGCAATTTGGATGGAGACCAGGGAGGAAACTGTGTTCACCTTGAACAATTCTGTGCAGTTTTTAGAAAATAAGTATATGAGGTACCTTTAAAAAGTGTTCCTGAAAACACATTTTTACCTGTTGCCACTGACTTAGGTCAAGGAACTAGTGAGAGCAGCATACATTTCTAAATGACATTTCAATTTGACCTGCAATTAATGGGCCTCTACTTAAAAGAACTATAGTCAGCATATCTGGTTCAAAGAGAGGTAACAAAGAGCCTTCACTAAATATATTTACAGCTCAAGAATGAAACCAATTAAATGTAAGCTATTCACCATCTAAGCAGGTCTAGATTTTAAAAAATACAACATGACAAATACATCTGAGGTAAATACAGTAGGTCTTTTACATTTGCAAAGGCTATATAGGCCAAGACTTTCAAATATTATTAATTTATGAATACCACTAGAACACCAACTTTATTAGAAACAGTGCAACCAGTCTTGCCTTTCTCATAGATTTTCATTTGATTGACTATATGGAGTCAAAGAAATATTGTCTTGCACGTTAATGTCCTGGGATTTTTATAGTAGAATAAATATAACTTAATCTTAAAGCTTGTTGTATTGCCATCAAATACATAAGTATACACGAATCTGCCCAGGGCTACCTGAAATTCTGCTCTTGCTTCTCATTCTTGCCTATGAATGTTCTTAAAGGTATTTTTCTTTTTGTATTATAGGCTAGTTTCATCTGCTTTCAAACATTTTTCTTATTCTAATATTTCTCCTCTGTGATTTTTCAGTCTCAGTGAAAAATCCTACTATAGTGATGTGGTTAGCTGAGGCTGCCTCTTCCATGTACTTCACATTTATACAAGGAGTTTCTCAAAGTTTATCAACTATTTTTTTTTGAGTTGGAGTCTCACTCTGTCACCCAGACTGGAGTGTAGTGGCACGCTCCCAGTCACTGCAGCTTCGAACTGCTAGGCTTCGGCGATCCTTCTGTCTCAGCCTTCCAAGTAGCCAGAACTACGGGTGTGCACTACCACTCCCAGCTAATTTTTGATTTATTGTAGAGATGAGATCTCACCAAGTTGCCTGGGTGGGTCTTGAACCCGTGGGCTCAGGTCACCCACTCGTCTCAGCCTCCTAAAGTGTTGGGATTACAGACTGAGCCACTGAGCCTGGTCGTCCACCTATTTTAACTTTTAGTTAAGTGTAACTTGTACATTTTTTTTTTTTTAGTATGCATATAGATGTTTATTTTGGCATTCTTTTTATAGAGTTTTTTTATTTTAAAGATGTGGGGTACAATTCAGGGTTAGGTTTACAAATGTTCATTATGCAGATACCCTTGTTGATGAGGTGTGCCCCTGCTCCCCTGGCAGTTTCCCACTACTGCTAATCCCACTCTCCCCTCCCCTGGCAGTTTCCCATTACTGTTAGTCCCTTTCTTGTAGTATTATGATAATTGATCACGGTCCATTTATGAGTGAGAACATGTGATATTTAGTTCTTTGTTTCTGTGATAGATCACTCAGTATTATAGACTCTTAGTCCATCCAAGTTGCTGCGAAGTTCATAATTTTGTCCTTCTATATGGCTGCATAATATTTCATTGTATTTATGTACCACATTTAAAAAAAAACCAGTTCTCTTTTAATGGGCAGCATGGTTGGTTCCATGTTTTTGCTATTGTGAATAATGCTGTAATAAACACAAACATGCGTGTGCAGGTATCCTTTTCATAGAGTGATTTGAGTTCCTCCGGGTATATTCCCAGTAGGCGGATCATGGGGTCTATGGAAGATCGATTTTTAGATCTTTTAGGAATTGCCACACTGTTTTTCACAGAGGTTGTACTAGTTGACACTCCTACCAACACAAAAATCAACTCTAAGTGGATCAAAGACCTAAACATAACGTGTAGACTGTTAACTTCACCTTTTAACACTTCAGTTTGCAGGTGCCTGACTTTTTTCTTAAACTATATGCATATAGAATTCCAAACATTCTGTGCATATACTTAAACCACAACCCACTGAAGTTTCACCTTGACTGAATTATTATCCTTTATTTGACTGAGCATTTGTACCGAGTAAAGCAGACTCCCAATTCAATTTTTATTTTTGCATATATATTTTGGACACACTTGCCAAAGATTTCTGAAATTGAGCAGTGTATCTTGTGACTAGTTTATAAGTTGTGCTCATTTCTAAAACAAAATAAAAATAAACAAATAAAAACACTTTGTTTCTCTTTAATTCTGCAACTGGTACTAAAATATGACTTGGTGAGTCAGGTAATTTTTTTTTTCAAAGAAACATGCTTTTATCAGTCCATGACGATAGAAATTAGAAAATAGAAAATAGAATCAGAGCAGAGAAACAAGATCACCTTGAGATGTAGAGGATAGATAGCTGGCTAGACTCACTCTTGCATGTGAATTTGTGAAACACATTTTTTGTTGTTGTTTATTTTGTTTTGTTTAGTTTTTAACTTGGAGTCTCACTCTGTCACATAGGCCAGAGTGCAGTGGCATGCTCATGGCTACACAGCCTCTACCTGCTGGGCTCAGGCAATTCCTTCCACCTGTCTTCTAAGTTGCTGAAACTACGGGCACACACCACCACGCCCAGCTGATTTTCTTTTCTTTTCTTTTCTTTTCTTTTCTTTTCTTTTCTTTTCTTTTCTTTTCTTTTCTTTTTTTTGAGTTGGAGTCTCACTCTGTCGCCCAGAATAGAGTGCAGTGGCCGCTCCCGGTCACTGCAGCCTCAACCTGCTTGCTGAGCTCCGGCGATCCTTCCACCTCAGCCTTCCAAGTAGCCATAATTACAGGCGCGTGCTACCACTCCCGGCTAATTTTTTGATTTATTGTAGCGGGTCTTGAACCTGCGGCTTAGGCAATCCACTCACCTCGGCCTCCCAAAGCATGGGATTACAGGCTGAGCCACTGAGCCTGGCCCCAGCTGATTTTCTTAAAATTTATTGTGGAAATGAGTTCTCTCTACGTTGCCCAGGCTAGTCTCGAACCTCTGGGTTTAAGCAGTTCTCTCGCCTCTGCCTCCTAAAGTGCTGGGATTACAAGCTTAGTCACAGCACCTGGTGAAACACATATTATTCAAGGCAAAGCAAATCATTACTTGAGAGTTGAGGTGGTTCTATGATTGTCATACAAATATGGTAACAATTGGGGCAATCATTTGAACTTGCCATGTCCTTAATTTTTTTTTGTACATCTTTAATATGACTAAGAAAGTTTTCTACCAACCACCCAATCCATATTAAATTTAAAAATATATATGTAAGAACAATTATCATAAGATTATAATGTAAAATAAAAATAAAATCTTTGAGGCAGGTCACAGTATATGATGACCAATGAAGTTTTCTAGTAAACATCATTTAATTAGAGCAATTATTCAGAACGAGCAAAGTAGGGCTGGTGTTATCAAAATTGTCTTTCAGATGTACACAACTATTTCTCCCTCCATTATATATTTATGCAAAGTGTTTTAGCAAAAATAGCTCCTTAAGATTGTAAATAAGCCACTAAATGTAGCATTATATTGTGAAAGAGGCCTCAGAGAAATGTGTAAGTCAATTTTCTAAAATTGTTGTACTTGCAGAGGTGACTAGTGAGCAGAAGTCTTCTATGGGGGCTTCAAAGTCCAGCAGTTCTGATATTTGTAGGTAACCCCTAGACATGGACTCTTTGAGAACCTTCTGGTTTGGTATCCTAAAATTGCCATTATAATAGGCCTTTTGAGTGCCTATTAAAGGCCATGAACCACAGTGATAACTGACCGATAGTGACATTTCTATTCAACCAATACTTGGATGGGCCGGTGGGAAGGGCATAGGAAGTAATAATTATATTATTACTTTTTCTTTTTAATTTCCTCTCTTCCATATTTCTTATATACCAAAATGCAATCATCGAAGGATAAAACTTAAGATGGAAAGTAATTTTTATTTTAAAAACAATAGCTATCACACTTTTAAATCTTAATATTCCTACAATGGCAAGTGCCAAGCACATTTAAAACTATCTTTAAGCTCAGAGTAACTAGTGAGAAATCTTGAGGACTGAAGTGGTGAAGGAACTTGCTAAAGTCACACAGGAATTGGGTAATTCTTCCTGTTGCCAAAGTCCAAGTTCTATGCTTACTTTTATTACTACAATGACCAGTTTTTAAGCATGCAGAACAATAAAACAAAACTCTTCTTTTTAAATTAATTAATTAATTATAAAGATGTGGGGTACAATTCAGGGCTAGGTATACAAACATTGATCATGCAGGTACCCTTGTGGGTGAGGCATGCCCCTCCCTCCCCTGGCAGCTTCCCCCAACCTCCAGTCCCACCCCCGCTTCCCCTGACAGTTTTCTGCTACTGCCAGTCGCCTTCCCACAGCATTATAATTGTTCAAGGTCACCTTATGAGTGAGAACAAATGGAACTCAGTTCTTTGTTTCTGTGATAAATCACTGAGTATGATTGACTCCAAATCCATCCAATTTGCTGCAAAGTCCATATATTTGTCCTTCTTTATGGCTGTATAATATTCCATTGCATATATGTACCACATTTTTTTATACAGTCCAGCTTCGATGGGCAACACGATTGGTTCCATGTTTTTGCTATTGTGAGTAGAGCTACAACAAACATACATGTGCAGGTATCTTTTTTGTAGAATGATTTGAGTTTCTCCAGGTATATTCTCAATAGGGGGATTGCTGGGTCATATGGAAGGTCAATTTCTAGTTCCTTCAGAAATTGCCACACTGTCTTCCAAAGAGTCTGTGTTCCCACCAGCAGTGCAGAAGCGTTCCTTTTTCTCCACATTCTCACCAGTATCTGTTGTTGTTTGTTTTATTAATGATGGTCATTCTTACAGGGGTTAGGTGGTATCTCAATGTGGTTTTGATTTGCAATTCTCTAATGATGAGTGAGGCTGAATACTTTTTCATGTGTCTATTGGCTGCCCATATATCTTCTTTTGAGAAGTGTCTATTCATGTCTTTTGCCCACTTTTTATTTATTTATTTATTTATTTATTTATTTATTTATTTATTTATTTATT
>NW_007252930.1:337846-413340 GCF_000164805.1 Carlito syrichta
CCCGCTCCCGGCCACCGCAGCCTCCACCCGCTGGGCTCCAGCGATCCTTCCGCCTCAGCCTTCCGAGTAGCCGGAATTACAGGCGCGCACTACCATGCCCGGCTGATTTTTTGATTTATTATAGAGATGAGGTCTCGCTGCCCAGGCGGGTCTCGAACCCGCGGGCTCAGGCAATCCCCCCACCTCAGCCTCCCAAAGGCGCGGGATTACAGGCTGAGCCACCGAGCCCGGCTTTTGCCCACTTTTTAAAGGGGCTGTTTGTTTTTTTTCTTTCAGTGCATTTGAGTTCCTTGTAGATCCTAGATGTTAGGCCTTTGTCAGATATACAGTTGGAAGATATTTTTTCCCATTCTGTGGTCTGTCTCCCTGCTCTCTTGATGGTTTCTTTTGCTTTGCAGAAGCTTGTCAGTTTAATGAGGTCCCACTTGTCCATCTTATTTCTTATGGCCTGGGCACTTCAAGTTTTGGTCAGGAATTGGTTGCCAGTTCCAACTTCCATAAGAGTGTTCCCTGTATTTTCTAAGGTTCTTACAGTTTGAGGTTTTACATTTAGGTCTTTGATCCATTTAGAGTTAATTTTTGTGTATGGTGATAGGTAGGGATCCTGTTTCAATCTTCTGCATAAAACAAAACTCTTCTAAGCAGAATGGAACCAAATTTTATTTCTCTCTTCCTGTTCTTGTTCCTACCCTAGACATATGGAGATTTTACATATACATATACATATATATGTATAAAACCCTACTATAAATATTTACTTATTTTAACTTTGTTTATATCCTAATATAATTTAGCTTAATGTCCACCCTATTCTTTTTATTTTAAAAAATCAAACTACAGAGTACACATTTAATGCCTTATTATGTTAACAGAGCAACTTATTTGGCTGTTTAAAATAATAATTTAAAATATTATTTTGAGTAATAGCATAATATGACATCACCATTTCATATTATTTATAATGGCATTTAAAATATGTTAACGTTATGTGACTATTGCCTATTGTGTCAGTTGAATATAATTATTATAATATGATTAGGCTTTTCTTTTAATGGTTGTTTATATCCTTAGTTTTCCACATACTGTACAAATCTCATTTTTATAAGGTTAATTAGAATTACTCCGTCTAGGAGACCAGCATTCTTGCTATTTAGGATTTTTAATCAGATTATGATGATCACTCCACATTATGCCTTTGAAAATAACAGATAATCCTGCATGTCTTCCATTGCCATATGTTAAGCCTTAAACTTGTAAGTAATACATTAAGAAATAATCAAATAATCAAGTATCATACTCCAGCTTAATGCAGCAACTAGTATATGACTCAATTAGTTTCTTGGGTTGTTTGTTACAGGGAAAATGCATTTTAAAACCATAGCTGGGTTTACTGAAAGAGAGTGGACCAAAACTTTAATGGTAGGATATACTTTTATATTATTTTATAAAAATAAATAATTCTAAGTGATTTTGAAACAACTTTGCATACATACAAAAACCCTGAGACACCTGTCTTTGGTTTTCAGAACCAGAGAATTTATTTCAATGATACATTTATACTTTAGAATTTTTATCTTCGCTGAAACGCACAACTTCTTTTAGGTTACTAAAATAGCCTTCTAAATGGTTTCCTCGACTGTAAGCAATGCCCTCTACATTAATTCCACCTTGCACAGCCAGATAAATCTCCTAAAATAGATGCCCATTCACTTCTTCCCTGCTCATAATTCTCGGTAGCTCCCACTTTCTTTCTAGATGAAAGGCAACTTCCTCTACCTGACATTCTAATGATGGTGTGGCATGGCCTCTTTTTCTTGCTCTGCCTCTTATCACTTTCCTGCCCAAATCCACACCGAGGAATTGGCTGATTATTTTCCATACTTGCATCTTCTTTACCTCTGCTCATGCTGCTCCTCAGCCTCCTTCACTTTCAGGATTTGAAACTCTGTGAAGTCCTAACTTTTATATCAAGTTGAATACATTATGTAGTCTATGTCAGAGGTCAGTAAAAGGGCCAGATAGTAAATATTTGGGGCTTTGCAAATCATACACTCTGTGTCACAATACCCCCACTCTGCTGCAGGGCAAAAGCAGCCACAGACAATATGCAAATGAATAAGACTGATGGCCTTCTCATAAACCTTGATTTATGGACACTGAAATTTGAATTGTGTGTGATTTTCTCACGTCACCAAAATAGTATTCTTATTTTCCTTCATCATTTAAAAATTTGAAAGCCATTTTCAGTCCATGGACCTTATGAGAACATGCAGTGGGTCAGATGTGACCTGCAGGTCATGGCTAGCTGACCCCTGGTCAGTACAATGGGGCACCATGCAGCCATTAAAGACAATGAGGTAGACCCACATGAGCTTGTGTGAATTACATTATTATTTATTAAAGTAAGGGACAGAGCATTATTATGGCTTCATAACTTTGGTATCTTGTTTTTATATTTGTAAACTTCTAGAAGCATAAACAAAAACCTGTGAATCATAGGACAGTAGGTGGGGGAGAGAGAACTTTACTTTCATAATATTTGTGTGATCAGCTGAATTTTCTGTGTTTGGTCGTGCATTATTTTTATTATAAGTCTTATTTAAAACATCTAGAGAACCTATATTTGAGGCAAAATTATGGGTTTTTAAAATCTACCCTTCTGTAGAATATAAATTTGTTAATAGTGTTTTTAAACTACAAGTTTTTTAAGGTCAAGTAGAAGTTATTTTCTCCTTTTCCATTCCAAAGTATTCTGTTCCTTCCCTTCTTTAATTCCCCCATAGTGTAATAATGATGAAAGTTCCTATCAATTCTTTTTGGAAGAAATTTTATTTTTTCCCTGCCTTAATACACATATTTATATATGCTACACACTTGTGGCACATTAAGATCATAGGCTGTCCCATTTCCTCCAGGGTATGCACACTCTTCCATACTTTATCCTTCTACTCATAAAGCCATATTAGAATGCAAGAGAAACTAATGTCACTAGAGTAATGCCTTGAATGCATTCTAATTTTCAAAACATAAATATTTTGGACAAAGTACTTAGAGTTTCAGTAGAGAAAAAGCAGACCACATGCAAGGGATCACCGATCAGAATGCCATTGCAATTCTCAACTGTCACATTGAGAGCTAGAACAAAATCACTCAAAGCCTTCAACACTCTGAAGGAAATTACTTCCGAATTGAGTTTTGAAAGCTACTTCTATAATCAAGTGTTAAAGTAGAACGGAGACTGTGTAGGTATCCAAAGTCTCCAATATCTTCTTAGGAAGCTACTGGAGGAAGTGTGCCACCAAAATGAAGCAGTAAATCAGGAAACAGAAAGACACAAAATCCAGGAAACACAGGACCCAAGAAAGGAAAAGAGACTCCTCAGGATAAGAGTGCAGTGAAATCCAAGCATGTTGCATGCCAGGCATAGAATGTAACCAAACAGAATGTGACAGGAGGGACATTTTCAAAACCATCAAAGTGATAGCATATCCTACATAACTTTTACATCTTTTGAGCAGTGTTACTATTGTTTCACCATTTTTAAGTACATAGAAACATAGCAAGCTAACAAGTACAAATGTGACAATTATTATCCCAAAGGAAAAGAGTGCATGAGAACCAAATATGTCCACATTTTATACTTAATGACCTCAGTAATCTGAAATTAGACAAGGCAGGAGTGTTTACACCATGGAAATTGGCAAACTGTACAAATTAGGACTTTTAAAAACTTGTTTCTTTACAGAGAATCAGTTTACCAGAACAGCCCTGGCACATGACTCAAATCTGAGCTTGGTTTATATAGTAACTACAAGGTAAATACTGGGCAGATAGGGCAGGGGCACAATAAGGGAGATCATGTGTAGTAGGACAAGTCAAATCCTTAACTTCTCACATGGTAAAGATCCAATAGATGATGTCTAAAATAGAAAAATTTTTAAATTACATAATTTTGAGAAAAAAACCAACAACAACTAAGAAACAAAAAAGTCAGGGGCAGGGAGAGATGGGAAGAAGCAGAGAGAGATCCCATTACTATGCCAGAAGAACAATAAATCACTTTCTCTGAAGCTGCTAGCAAATCTTTCCTTTGATCATAAAAGGGTTATCTGTCTGCTTCTAAACTAATCACTGACTGCATTAGACCATTAGACCAGCAAGTCCCACCTGTGGAGTGGAGGATGGGGCAGCCTCCCATGAGACACTTTGGCTGTACAGGGGAGAGCCAAAGAGACTCCGAACAAATTTGAAGTTCTATTAGGGAGACTTGGGTCATGGAAACTGGTTAAGCACAGTACAGTGGGTGTTCATTACAGATGGCACAAAGAATTCCATACCAGGATATATTTTAAGATCTTGCAATCTTGTTTCCAGGTCAACTCTGTATCTTTGTTGATTGCGATTTTTTGGAGACAGATCTGTGATAAGTCATTAGGATGTTAATATATTACGATGTGCCTTCCGTGATTATTGACTGATTCACTGCCATCTGGTCAGACAAGAGATACATTATATAAAGCAAAACATGAGAAGAATTAGATGATGGAATAAAAATATTATATTAAGTAAGCTATATAAATTAAAAATAAGCTCCCAGAAGTTACACTAGCTTTTTGGAAAGAGGAGATACTAAAAAAAGTTGTGTTTTATTTATTTATAATGTGATAATGTTTTTTCAGTAAACATCTAGATCTTTAATCACTGTTTTTAAAATTTTAAAGATGTGGGGTACAATTCAGGGTTAGGTTAGGTACATATGTGGTCATCGTACAGGTAAAGTTTGGGCCTCCCTTTGGGACCCACTTTGCCTGATTTGAGATTGGATATCCTTATTGATGTTGTGTGTCATCCACATTCCCATGACAGTATCCCACTACTGCCAATATCTTTCTTATAGTATTGTGATAAATGTTCAGGGTCCACCTATAAGTGAGTACGTGTGATGTTCAGATCACTCAGTATGATTAGACTCTAGATCCATCAAATTTGCTGCAAAGTCCATAATTTTTTTTCTTTATGGCTGTGTAATATTCCATTTTGTATATATACCACATTTTCTTTATCCAGTTCACTTTTGATGGGCAGCATGCATGGCTGGTTCTATTTTTTTTTTTTTTTGCTATTGTGAATAATACTGCAATAAGCATGCATGTGCAGATATCTTTTTCATAGAATGATTTGAGTTCCTCTGGGTATATTCCCAGAAGGGGGATTGCTGTCCTTGATCCTTCAGTAATGATCATGTAGCTTTCATGGTATTATAGGCCAAGCTGCTGTCTTATAGGCATTGGCCTTTTCTCAATTACTTTTCTAACCTTTATTATTTAAAGTCTGGATTAATATCACTTCATTTTGTCAGAACTAAAGAGAGGGATAGCTTCTCCTTGCTCAAAACGACCCTTAAAATGCAAACCCTTAGAAACATTGGATTAGAAATATAGACTCTATAATCTTGAACAATGCAAGAGCTGTCATACTAAATTATTATTATATAGATTCTTTCCTCTACGTTATTCAAGCTCTGGAATTTTCTATTGTAGGCATTATCTCTTTATCTCACTATGAAAAAGTATATTGCTAAGTAATTAGCATTCTCACTCCTCTGCACCCACCACACATGCATCCCTCTCATCTCCCAACCCCATCCTCCCAATAGAGTTATATTATAATTTTGATTAGATAAATATTCAGTATTTACATGATTGTGACATATAAACTCAATTTAGAGCTGAGTGATGTGATATATATAGCAAAGTTTAGAAAAGAACTACAGATATTTTTGTGTTAAAGTATGAGTGGAACTGATATTCTATTTCCATAGTCTCATCTTTCTCTGCCTGAAGGATTTTTACCTTTCTTAGGGTTGGTAACTGGTAAAAAGTTTATTTTACCTTTTAATAAAAATTAAAGCTCACATGCTTTCTGGCTTTGTATGCAATCTGGCTTTCATAAACTCCTGATGGGGTCTCCTATGTTCTACCTGCCCTCACATTTGTAAATGTCTTACTTTTCAATTATTTTTAATTGATGGATAAAGTCTAAAAGTTTTCTGTTGGTTTACGGTTTAAAACATCAGATACAATTGTGTATTATGTTTCCCTTAAGTTCTAAATGACCAACTATGATCCTACTTTGAACCTGACAGAAGCTATCCAAAAGGGTCAGGTCTGCTCTTTTGTTCTTTTCTTACGTAGATCTCATGGTCACTTTACAATTTAGACCGGTTGCCTTGTTTGAACAAGGAGTTAAACATAATCAAGCTAGAGTCTCATGTAGGGCTAAGTGTAATTGAGCATAGTCATGTAGGTGGGCTTTGCTGTATTGGATGGAAAAAACAGAGACCCTATATGATTAAGGAGAGCTGCAGAAACCATACCAGGGTAACTCTATCACAAATAATAATGTTACATATCCAGGGAGTTCAAAAGAGATAAAACCACTCAGTATTCATTGTATAAATAACTCTTAAACTACAAATACTAATATGCTGCAAAGAGTCCATGGTCTCAAATATGATAGGTAAAGAATTAAAGGCATTTTCCTCTACTTATATCAATCCAAGACTAGTTTGTAACACTCCAAATTACCTATCATAATGCCTTATGCTATATTTAATTACTTCTGATCTCGTAAGGCTGTTATGATATAAAAATAAATAAATGCTTTGGAAAGTAGAAAGCTCTCAACAAATGTTATGTGTTATTAGTAATTTAACAAGTTTTTTTTTCTAATAAAAAGAGCAGGTATACCACAGAACTGGCAGCTAGAAGATTCTTTTCTTTTCTTTTTTTCCCTTCATTCTGGAACTTCATCTAAGCTTGCATAAACAAAAAAACAAATGATCACTTTCTTTGTCTTCATACCAGTTAGAACCACAAAAAACTCACCTATCCATGTACTTCATCTGCTAATATTCTGGTTTTGTATCCTGAGTTAAAATGTGAGATCATTCTCCCCCAATTTAATTTTTTTGACAGTGAATATTTATACTAAATTTAAATTAAGTGTAAAAGAGCAGATTGATAAGAACACCAAAAACCTTGTAGATCAACCAATAACACCAGCTGTCCAAATTATTCTACAGCATTGCAAAGGTTTCTCTAAACTGCATATTTATTGCTGGATACATTCCATCCATATGACGTACAAATTTGAGATTTATACTTTTAAACATAATAAGATGGAGTTCTGCCATGCCTACTGGGTGATAAGTAAATGCATACACAACCAATTTGGTTTAAATCTCAGTCCATAATATTTTTGCATTAATCTTAGGCCATATGACTTTTTTAAGATCAAATACTTATAATTGTAGAACGTACAATTTCTTTCCTACATACTTTCTTCTTAAGGTTTCATAAAACTTCAAAGGGCCTCAATATTATGAAAAATGTGACAATTTAACTTCTATTTTATACACTTGTAGAATCCTGATAAAACAAAGGCATTTATTTATGCCATGGCTCTAGGTAATGCTTGATTGCCAATAATAAGTCAACATTTAAAATTTATCTTTTAAATCTTTTACTATTTTTTCCTATAGCCAAATATTTTGTAAATAAATAAATTATTAATGACTGAAACATGCAGAGTAGTCGCACAATGCATGCACTGATGACAGTTTGAATATGAGAAACTTCACTAATTCAAATAAAATGGAAAATACTGGATAGAATTGGTGAAGAAAAATCAATTGTAGAACATTTGAAACAAATGTAATTCTTATTTTTTTCAGATGCACACAATAGCTTGAATTAGGCTAGAAAAAAGTAGCTTGATTTTTGCTTTCCTCAGTAGAGAAGACTGTTTAATAGCAAATATGTTTTCACTATGTAAACGAGCACCTCTCTTGCGAGAGGTAATCTGTTCGCTTGCTTCTTTAAAACAATCCTCTATATAGTCTCTATTTCTATTACCTAAGAAGAAAGAGTAAGGAAGGTAAATGTAAACACTGATGCTGAATGGTCTCTAGTTTTAGTGTTCTCACAGATCAGTGACACACGAGTTGATAATTCTAACAGGATTTTTTGCATTATTAGTATTATTGCATGAGAACACATGTTATTCTGTTGATATTTTTCAATACTAGACTTGTCTGATTGTCAGTGACTCTTAGGAATTTAGTTAGAGTGTAAGTATGGCTTTATTTTTACCAGGCTTTTCCTACTCATGTATGTTCAACGCTAGCCTATGTTTATTAGCTTCAAACATACCTTCTTACAGAATTCACTCATCATTAATATTTGCTTAGTTATTGTTTCTTCTGACTATGACATCATCATTTTTATTTCTTTAAAGTGGCCTCCAAAGTAGGAAGCCCAGAACCCAAGATATAAACGATATAATTCTTTTCAGAAAAAAAAAAAATAAGAATTGCTCTTTGTGTACTTTTTTCCTAATCATTTAAATGTTTCTCTTTTGTATATGCTTTTACATCCATTACATATTTGTATAGTACTATTTATTTATAGCTTATAAATATGTATGTTGAAGTTCACTGAGTGTAACTGCTTAAATATTTTACATGAAGAGGTTTAAAGATGATTAGTCTAAGAGTTCTTCAGGCATTGCATTTAAACTTTCACATTATTTCACTTTGTTATTTGTCTTTTTAATGTTATTTCCCCCCCCCAAAAAAAGACAGTAATATGTTTGCTGCTCAGTTATACAGATTTTTCTTTTGCCATTTCTTATTGGCTTAATATGCTGCCTACTTTCGCCAAAAAATTGGATTTTTAATTTTTGTTTATTATCATAAAGTGGCGTGATCTCTTTATGCCCTAAACAGCTTTTTTATCCTAAAAAAAATCTTTCTTCAACATGGCATTGGCTAATCTTGCCCATGACTTGAAGTTCATTTTTCAAGTTGTAAACCAGATTTTAATTTCACCTCTGCTTGCTGTGTGACCTGATGGTAGTTGAAAAGTTACTATGATTTGTTCCTTATTGGCCTTTTATTGAATCAGTCAGTCCCCAAGCCTTCTCACCCACTTTCCTGCAATGAATATGCACCGTTAATATAGCTGTAGACAATATTTGGTGCATATTATAGTTATTGTTGTTCCTGTTGATGTCATTTTTATTGCTATAGACTTTTGACTTATAATAATAATCACAAAATGAACAGAAGCCAGAGCTGTGTAACTAGAGACTTTTTCTTTTTAACAGCTGTTGTCAGCTCTGGTGTGCAACGTGTAAGGCTCAATCCTTTTTCCAAAATAGCATGATATAGCTTGCTGGAGATACAATTAGGTTCAAGAAAAGTTTGCCCCATATATGATTTGTAATATAATGACATTGTGTTTTCTAAATTGAGTATAGTAGGAGTAGATATGTTTGTAAGTCTGCTGTGAGTGCTGGGTCTTAGTCTTTTTACCTCTATAGAAAAGCCTGGCACATAGTAGGTACTCAATAAATAGTTAATAAATAAATGAACAAAAAAGTGCAAACCATTTTAACAAAATTTTATGATAAAAATTTGTAATGCTCTTTTGCATCATTAAATAGTATACTCTTGAATGTTATGTATCATAAGGGCACTGAATTAATTACTGGTAATTAGAAATGTCAATAGAAGATGCTATATAAGACAAACAGTGATATATATACAATGATATATTTTCCTGATAGAATTAATGAAAACAAAACTGACATAAAGGGACTAGATATAAATATGATTATGTAAAACTAAATATAACAGAGCTAGATAAATAAAATAAACATAAAATAAAGGTACATTTTAAATTCAGATCTGCAATTGCTCAACTCCTATAAGTGGCCTAACACGTACTGAATAGTCCCAAAGATGACACCATTGACCCACTATCATGAAAGCATGGTAATTATATTTCTGAAAGTGGTAATAGTTTCATGATGGACAATTTATGTTGCTTTGGCCAGCTTGCCTTTGGGGCATTGGAATAGTCTTGCAGATACTTTAGTAAAATTAACTTTACTCTGTGCTATACCAAAACACTGAATATAGCTAACTTTTATCTCCAAAGACTAAAATGATCACCTGCCCCCTTGGTACCATTTACTAATCCGTTGAACTAATCAGCTTTCAGCTCTATACTTGAACCAATAATAAATGGATAATGAAAGAATTACAAGATCTATAAATTTATGACTTTTGTAATTTTTCCTCTTTGAGATCCTGAAATGATCATAATCATGCTTATCTTGATAGAGGTAATTGAAAGTCAAGACTGTTACTGGAAGTTTTAAGGAGCTAGATCATCACCATTTACTCATACCTTTACCCTTATTTCTGACTTTAACTTTATAAGTAAAGTTCACTTAGCTTCAGCTGCTCAACTTTTGTTACTTTTCATTGGGGGCAGGACACTGAACACAAAGTCTGTTTCTGGGCATTATCATTTCAGAAATTGCATTAAGGATAGAAACTGAAAGCTAAAACATACCTGCTCATTGGAGTTGGTTATTTCTGGTGCTTTTTAAATTATTTATTTGTAGGTGCTCTGTGAAGTTTCATTGTTATTATTATCGTATAGCTTAGCAAATTAGGTCCAAAACTAAGTCATCCCAGTTTTGGTCTAGAATGGAGTCTGTTCAAAGAGGTATATCTTTACTGTAAATTAGTCAAATAGTACCTTAAGGAATTGCAACATCTTATGATTGAAAATTTATAATTGATTTTGATAAGATGGACTGATTTTTATAGTACAAACTTCATATGCAAAAAATATATGTAAGGTGGCAAACAGAAATGAAATCTCTTAAGAATGACTTTTTTCAATGTACCTGTACCCTATCTGAACACTCAAAAATTGATGTCAGAATAATTGCTTTTAAAGAAAATTTTTCTGAATATGAAGTTCAATGCTTGATATCACCAGTCATATCTATTGCCTGAGTTTTTTTTATTTTGGATACTACAGAGCTCAACTACTATATTCAAGCCTTTATACCAAAATGTATACACTAACTTTTGAAAATGAAAAAGGAAACTTTACAAAAATGTAATTTTGCTCTCTTCTAAAGCTATCTTTAAATATTTTCTAAAGTAAAATATTTTACTTTACTTCTTATAAAATAAAACAAAAATTAAAATTAAAATATCTCCTTTTACATTGAATAAGGATGTGTTTAGCTTATAAAAGGTATTGAACCACATATATTAAGGAATGGCTTTTATATTTTTTAGAAAACAAAATAGACATAGATTAATTTGGTAGTTATTTGGGTAGGGTCAAAGATTAAATAAATTTATTTGAAAACTGTTATAATATTACTTTGGGTGTATGAAGCAACAAACACACAAATAAAAATAGAATTAGATTCTTAGTGTAGATCTATTCTTAGAGGAAATGGGTATTTTCCCAGGATTTTTAGTTGTTTATAATTTGGACGTCTCCCAGTATTCATCCTTTTCCCATCCCTGGAACATCAGTCATTTTCCACATGGCACCTGGACCTGAAACGATGCTTTGAATTAATATATGTTAAAAATAAAAATTTAAAATTAAAAAAAGCTACCCAAATGCTTCTTACTTTGTAATAAGAGACACAGAAAGAGAAAAATTCGTATGTATAATTTTTCTGTCTATATGATTTTTCTTAGTAATCTGACTTAGCCCTGCCAGAAAGCAATTAAAACCTTCATATTCATTGTAACTGGTGAGTTGCTCTTTTTGGTGATATAGCTATGTGGCTTCTTACCCCTTTTACTGGTGACAATTGTGGTTTGATTTTTTTTGAAGATGCTGCTGTTTAATAATAAAATTAAATTATTAAAAAAATAAATAATATACTTTTATTTCCTAGTTTTAATGAAACATTTGGGCAAGCAGAATTATTTATACCCACTATCTATGCTTCATTTTTTTTTAAGATCATTAATAATTTTTTCCACATAGACCTGCTCCTTTTTATTTACTGGTTTAAAAGATAAGACTGTGCAATAAGAATCCATCTGCTCTGATATATAAAATTCGTATACTTGTTTCTCATATTTCTATTAAAAGGGAAAGATGAGCATATGAAAATATGCTCACATTTCTTATCATTGACTCCAAGGTCTTATTCTGAGTTGAATCCTAAGAAAATTGTCAATACTAAGGTTTTACAAGGTGGATGCCTTGTAAAAATTTGTGTTTAGTGAATCCATTTTTTGATCATATGAATGTTTAAAATATTTAATGCTTTCCCTTTGAAGTTAGTAAAGCTAGCAATGCCTTTATAGATCAATGATAAAACTGGTATTAAAAATAATGCATACGCTTTTAGAATATGACAAGTGTTAACACTCAAAGGAGTAATTGACATTTATTGACTGCTTGCCATTTGGCTAATTCTTTTACATACATTATTTTACTTATTTTTCACAAGACTTTTTCAAATTAGTGTTTGTATCTCTGTCTTTACATATGAGGGAACAGATAACCGGAAATTACATAATTTTCCCCAAATCACATAGCTAGGAAGCAAACAGACCAAGTCTCAAGCCTTGGATTAATACATGGCTATGATCTTTCCATTCTACCACATTACCCCTGTATTTAATTTTGGAAATCATCTTGTTCAAATCTTTCACATTTGTACTTGAAACTGAGAGCTATAATGACTTACTCAGGGACTGGAACTTTAAGCATTTTCTACTTTACTGTCATTGGATAACTTGAAGCAAACTTCAGGAACTGAATAACTGAATGAATAAATGCACAGAGGATAATGATGGGAAAATACAATTGGTAAAGCCCTGAAACAACAGTTAGGACATTGGGCTCCAGGCTGGCTCTGTCTTTTATGACCCTTGTGACCTTGAGTTTGTTTAACCCCTTGTGGTTCAGCTTCCTCATTTCTATAATAGACGTCATAGTGATTTTTCTGCCTTAGAGTGTTGCTGCAAAAATTGAATGAGTTAATATACTTTAAAATTACGTTGCCAATTATGGAAAATCTTATAATGTAAATAAAATCCATAGTCGTGTGCATTTAAGGGTACTTAGTTCAAAGCACACATAATATGCAGTAAACTTTACAATGCAAGTCATTCAGGGAAATGATATGTGACATACCAATTAGTTTTCACTGGACTAAAAACTGTGGGTAACGGCTGCACAAGTCAAGTCAAATTTGGTTACCAGGTGACAGAAAATAATAAAGGGATGTTCTCTGGGTGGCTCAGGATATCTCCAGAAGTTAAAATACCCAGCCCTCATTGACAGCTCTCATTTTTGTCTAATACCATGAGCTTAAAATTCTAGTTTGAGAAGTGCAATATGGGTTCCCCAGACTCATACCAGATTCTGTGTATTTTTGTAAACAAAAGGAAAATGCGAAAGCTTCTCAGCAGGGCATCCGATGATTCTTAAAGTAGATCTTTAAAAGAACCATGACTTTACCAACTTATTTATTTTTTCCAGATAGGATCTTTAAAATTCTGAAAACAGGAGATGGGACACACAGATACAGAGCAGGTAAAGTTAAGTGATTTGACCAAGAACAGAAAGTGGGTTGGTTAAAAATTGACATTTAGAGACGGACCAACAGTTAAGGACTAAGATATAATCTATTAATTTTCTGTTCAATGAATAATGCACCAACACTTTTTTTCAAGAACACAGAGAGCCAGGAAGATTATTTTTTTATGAAGTCCCCTGAAAATTACACTTGGTTTTTTAAGATCACACCCTGCCTTAGAATAACTCTTATTTCAAAGGTTTACATGTTCATTTGTCTCATTGTTCTCTTCAAAACAGTCCTCGAAAGAAGTGAAGGTAGATTGCACCATTCTAACACCAGGACACTGGGACTCACAGAGGTTGTGTGGTCTGCCTAATATTGTGGAGGCAGCAGGCAGTAGAGCTTTGGGATTCTGACTCCGAACCACCGTTCCATGCTGCCTTTTTTAAGAGGACAATTTAAAGCTGACCTTTGCATCTTTGACATGGAGGTTTGTATTGATAAGTATAGTAACTCCTTTGTGCATAGAATGCTGAAGATAAAATATTTTAAAGAATAAAAACCAAATCAAAATGGCTTGCACCATTTTTAAATCCCAGATTCAAGCCACAACCCTTTTTAAATCCAAAGGAACGTTTTAGTTTAAAGGGAAAAATGTGCAGTAAAAAGTCGAATTCTTCCCAGCTCAGATTGCAAACAGTCTCTATTCTAACCTCGTGTATCTTTATGTCCCCTCTTGTCTAGCAGGATTGTAGAGAGTGCTGTTTTTGAAGTTCCATCAATCTATTAAACATTAGACAGAAGGTTTTAGGAAACAGGCCATGTGTATTGTGACGTACAGTCCTGGAAAGAAAAATGATCAATCTGTGTATTTGCCTTTTAACTAGTTGTAGACAAGTTGGCCACATCCTTGGCACATTAATGAATTCTGTCATGTCTCATCTCCACTGCTCTCTTATTATATGAATTCAGTTCTCCGTTTGGCAATAAAAATAAAGTCACTGATTTAAGTTTCTACTTTTAAGCTAGGGCTCATGGTCCCTAATAATCAAGAGACTGGATACCACACAGAGGAAGAAAAGTTTTGTAATGTGATTTGTAACGTGCAACTTGGACTAGATTTTAAAAGGAATTTTCTATAAGATTATTCACAAAGATATTTTTTCAAATGTTTCCTTTTAGCTAGTATGTGTTCCTACCTTTATGAAACTGTTATTCTTTTTCTTCTTAATAAAAGAGTTTCAGATATATGCAGGAATTTAGAATGTTATTGAAAGTACAGAAGCTTTCACATTTATTTATGGATAGATTTAAATAAAAATTGCCTAAACCTGATTAATACCAAAGCATGTGTGTGATACATTTTATTTTTTCAAATTTGCAGGGAAGTGATTGCAAATATAACTTATAAGGCCCAACTATGATTCCTCCATAATGTCTCTTTGTTGAAGAGGACTTTCTAGAAAATAGGGCTACTTTCCTGAGCATCTGGTCTCTTTTATCTGGCACATTGATTCCTGGCTCCTTTTTTTTTTTAAAATCTAGGACAGCCTATTTATAAATCAAATATAACCACTTAGATCTCTCAACTAGTAGCCCCTCTCCCATATTTAAATTTATCCTTAGAGTATGTTCAAGCTCTCCCTAATGACGTATGTTAAAAATTTCAAGGTCTTTTTCACTCATTGGATAATGTCAAAAGAACAAAGAGCAAATAGAACCTTAAATGATGAAGATCTATATTCTCTTGACATTATCTTGAAGTGGTAAATATGTCTATACTCTGAAATATATGTATTACTTTTAACAAAATATTTCTCTGTGTCACAAAAATGTTTAGCTTTTCTAATTTTAGACTCTGATTTTTTGTATTCCATTACTATAAGCTATTAGTAAGAGGAGGCCATGAATAATCAATTTAACTGACTTTGGGTTTATTTGCCTGTACTGTGAGTTGTAAAATATTGCTTCTTTTATGGTTTTGTTTCTGTTGTCATCTTCATGGTCTTAAGGGTTGCTTGACTTGGGACAATTTTTATTAATTCATGGACTTGAGAGCTATTTATTAGAGTGCTACTATATGTCATATAAATACTGCTCTTGTTATTCCTAAGTTTCTTACCGTTATGAAGTTAACATTTTAGTAGGGGAAGAGAGATAATAAACAAATGAGCAGCAGAAATATATAGTCTTTCATTGATTCCAAGTTGCACATTTTTTTTCTATTTGAATGTATCTGAAAGCAGAATACATCTTACAACTGATGACATCGGCAAATCACTGTTGACCAGAGGGTGGAGGTGGGGAGGCAGGGGTTGGAGAATGATGCCACAGATGCCATTGTCTGCTCATGCATGAACAGCAGAAGCACCAGCATAAAAAATTGCAGAATTAGTGTTGGTGACATAAAAGTGTGATGGTCTTTCAACTGCTGGAAACCAAACAGTTTTGAGGAGGGGCTGAAAGTGGTGGGGAAATCATACTTTTAGCAGTACTCTAAAGGGGAATTTTTAGTCTGTGCTTCTCCCTTCTCGTATCAACGTTTTGGGTGAAACCTCTTATCTGATGTGGGTAGGGGGTGAGATTTCCCTCTCTAAGACTATTTCATAGCAGTGAGAAAAAAGAATAAATGTATGTTTGTATACATTATCTGATCATTCTTTCAGGCTAACATGGCACGGCAGAAGTCCTTATGTCCTCACTCTTCAGAACTACTCCATGATATTGGTGCTCTTCAAAAGGAAATTTGTCTTTTCACAAGGTATACAACAGTATTTTTACTGAGTCCATACTAGAACTATTAGACAAAAATTATAAAGTATATAAAACAAGACCTTCTTATTGCTATAGACATAAGAAACCACCAAGGGCCTGGACTTGTTTCTCTTCTCTTGTTGCATTGGCTTGCAGAGTAGTATACAACTTTGTAATTTCAATTGTATCATCAAATGTTGGAGAGTAAGTCTACTTTCCACCAATTTTCAGGCATTACTATGGGCTATATGACTATACAATTCTGGAGATGCTCAAAAGTAAGCTAGCCAAATATATTTTCACATGCACTGGCTTAAACAATACATATACTTTACTTCTAAGTGAAGCCTGGGAGTTATTTTATTTCCCATATGTCTTTATGATGGGGAGTTTACGTGTTACTATTTTTTTTTTTTTTTTGGCAAATTATCTTCTAAACTGTTTGGAGGACTGCAGCAGCAAGCACACTTTCTCCCCAGAGAAAACAAACTTTGCTACTCAAGTCACTGATAATAGCTTATTTATTTCAGTCCTAGTGTGTAATCTTATTGGCACTTAAGTAATGATTCTGTCTTTGAATGTATGGCTTTCAAGTCTTTATGTTATGCATTAAACTCACAGCTGTTGTTTTATCCTTGACATTGCCATTGATTTGGTAAGGAGAACTTTCAGTATTTTTTTAAATAAAACAAACAAAATTCCACTTTCAGTAGGTTCTGCAAGCTGTCTCAACTGCCTACCATGACATTATCAAATGACAAAACCCAGAACCTCCTAGAAAGTAGAACTTACCTTATAAAAGTATAAAACAGCACAATACACCCATATGCACACACACAACAAGCCTTTAGTAATAACTTAACTGAGCATAGTATAGCACCAGAGTTATGTATGCACTGACCTCTCATTATATTGCATAAATGCCCTTGATAGTAAGGATACTCATAAGGAATGAGCATGAATTAGCAAGTTTTAAAAGCTTGCTCATCTGATTCTAAGACCAAGTATGCTTACATGAGAGAAACACACAGAGATCCTAAAACTCTGGCTCTCCCGGTAGAATTAGGATCATCCCTGAGGAGATATGACCTGCTGGAGAGGCCCAATTAAGGAACTTTTAGCAAAGGCCCTTGTTGACTCAACTTTTCTATCTTTGCTCAGTTTTCTGTAAATCTAAAGACTGAACCTAAATCTCTCTGTAAAACTCCTCTTTTAAATCTCTTGTTTATTATATGACAATGCAAGTCATTCCTTTTTTTCTCCCCATACATTCTTGTGTTGTGTTGAAAAAAGTGTGGATTTTGGAATCCATAAAACCTGGGTTCAAGTTCTGGCTACATTATTTAACAGTTGTGTGATCTTTAAAAATTTGCTTATTCCTTTGGCTTATATGCTGTAAAATAGAGTTAATGATAAGAATCAAATAATAGTATACAGTTCACAGCAGGTACTGAATAAGTGTTTTCTTTTACCTTTTTCCTCTCAGTGTTTTTTCTAATGTAATAAAGGGTTTGAGCATCACAATCTCCATGCATGAAAGATTAATATTTCTCTAATTAATTGAGAGTAACTAAAATTTTATAATATAATAATGCAACAGAAAATAATGACATAGAGTAAAATAAAGCAAGCACATTTCAATTAAAGGAAAAAAACCCTTTGAAGTCACTATCAAAACTATAGCTAAATATCAATGCCTAAACTTTTGATAGCTGGCAGCTCTTAGTCAATTTATTTATAAACACTACGTAGATACTTCTGAAGACACAAAAAAAGTAAAGTCGCATCAGCACCAAAAATGAAGACTTATGGATGAGCCACCAAAATGACTGAAGAAATTTCTATCAACTTGAAGCCAACGATGCTGAACTGAGGAAAGCCATGCAAGATTTTCATCTTGGCATAGGGTCCTCTGGTCTGAAAAATGGAAAAAAACCAAAACACAACAACATGAAAAAAATTGTCCATGCCATGCTCTCTATCTGCCTCCTCTGTGGGACATAAGATGTATTGGCATATAAATGGAAACGGTTTAATCAGTCAATAATCTGAGACCAGATGAATTAATCTATGATGTATTTACATGATGGGATATTTGATGACTCTTGTAGTCATATTGCTGATTAAACAGTTACAGTTGGTTGTTAGGAGCCCCATCTCTATCCCTGAATTAGATCCTCTCTTCATTACTCCCTGAACCAGGTAACCTCTGTTCACTGTTCTCATCTATAAATTCCTGAAAATTAGCCAGGCTCGGTGGCTCAGCCTGTAATCCCGCGCCTTTGGGAGGCTGAGGTGAGTGGATTGCCTGAGCCCGCGGGTTCGAGACCCGCTTGGGCAGCAAGACCTCATCTCGACAATAAATCAAAAAATCAGCCGGGCGTGGCAGCGCATACCTGTAATTCCGGCTACTCAGAAGGCTGAGGCGGAAGGATCGCCAGAGCCCAGCAGGTTGAGGCTGTGGTGGCCAGGAGCGGCCACTGCCCTCCAGTCTGGGCGACAGAGTGAGACTCCAACTCAAAAAAAAAAAAAAAATTCCTGAATATTGGCATTTGATCCTTTCTTCATAGAAGGTGGGATTCTGGAATGATTGTTCTTCTACTGCTAGTTTTCATGGTAAGCCTGCAATTCCCAAAGCCAAAAGGGTTGGAAAGGAAGAAGGAACGAGATGCACCCTCCATAGTTAAATCTTTGGACTGAACATTGAGGATCATCACTATATACACAAACTGCTTTGATTAAACATGTTGGAGGATGAGGCAGTGGCATAAAACCAGTGAAGCAAAACCAAACCACACCAGACTTATGTCTGCACATGCTAGGAATTGGGATCAAAAATGAACAGATCAACCTGGCTTCAATAGTAAGTCAAAGAAGGAAATTCATTCAGAACCAGTAGTTTTATTCATAGCTTATTTTTTATTGTCTGGAATAATATCTGCCACATGATACTTTCAAGATACGTCGAATGAATGAATAAAGCAGGAATGAGAAAAGAGGGACAAAGGGTAACCCATCTTTTTGAGTGTTACTAAATCAAGTCTGTGTGCATCGCTCCTCATTGAAGGATAAAAAAAGATAAATATAGCAACAAGGGCCCTTTGAAAATATTAGAAAAAAATAAAAAATCATCTAAAACATAAAAATTATTTTCCAAATTATGTTTTAAAAATCAGAACAAAAATGCTGACACTTTTAGTTATATGCCATAAATCATAAATTAAGAGCAAAAAAACTCAGGCAAATGAACAAGAGGAAAAAACTCAAAGTTATAAGTCAACCTGACAAGAAATATAGATGAAATGTGGAAATATTATAAAACAGAAATATTTTTATATTACATATTTTCAAAAATGAAAATATAAATGTCAGCTAAAAAGTAGAACCCCAAAATGTTAACAGTTGTTTACTGTTATAGTGTTGGGTTTACTGTTATAGGACTCTGGGTTATAGGATTGCAGAATATTTCATGTTCTTATTTATGCTTTACCATTTTTTTCTGAAATAGGAATGCATCCATTTTAAAATAAGGGAAAAATATCATTAAGACTTTTTGCATAAGAAACAGTATGATGGTTGGGCTCGGTGGCTCAGCTTGTAATCCCAGCGCTTTGGGAGGCCAAGGCAAGTGGACTGCCTGAGCCCACGGGCTCAAGACCCACCTGGGCAATTTGGTGAGACCTCGTTTCTACAATAAATCAAAAATTAACTGGGCATGGTAGTGTGCACCTGTGGTTCTGGCTACTTGGAAGGCTGAGTGGAAGGGTCGCCGGAGCCCAGCAGGTCGAGGCTGCCATGGCTGGGAGCGTGCCACTGCACTCCAGTCTGGGTGACAGAGTGAGACTCCTACTCAAAAAAGAAAAGAAAAGGAACAGTATGCCAATTCATATCAGTAAGAGTTACTGAGATTGACTTATTATCAGAAACAAACATGACCCTAGTCTTTCTCTAAATGAAGTTTGACAAATTTTACTTTTATCTTTGACCTCATATCTTTCATTCTAAGAATCTGTTTCTGACTATGACCTTACAATAGACATATTTATGTACATGATAGGTCACCATAGCAATATTTCCAACAGTGAATAATTGAAGCAGTATAATCGGTTAACAATCTTTGATCAATGCAATGACCTATGGTGCATTCACGTAACGGAGCCAAATATGGTTATAGAAGGTATGTTGCTGATGAGACGATAGCATTTCGTTGTTAGACCTGTTTCTGCAGTTATCGCCAAGGTTGTGCCCCCTCCCCATTATTCCCTGAACCACAGGTACACTGTCCTCATTTGTGAAGAGATTAAAAGCAAACGGTGTTACAGATTTTTTTTAAGAATTAAATTATACGATGCATAAAAAGTACTTCTCCGTGTCTGTCACAGGTTAAGCCCTCCATAAATTTAGCTGCTGTTTTTGAAAAGTTAGTAAATACTTATTGTAAAAAACTAAACAGGAAATACTTATTATATAAAACTCAATCAATAAAGTAGGATACATGGATGTGTGCACATGCACATGTGTGTATAAAAGGAGCTCAGGAATATAATCCACATATACCTTCACACACACAAGCACATATGCACACGTCAGAAACTTAACAGTGTTTATTTTAAGTTGTGGAATTATGAGTCATTCTTCTTTGTAATTCTGCATATTTCCAAAATTGTCTATAAGAAAGATATATTACTTTTAACATTAGAAAAAAACAAATTATCACACAAAAAGTTTCCAAATATAATAGTTTTTATACATGGTCTACCTGACTCAGTAAAGACTGAACAAATGCTTGGATGCATGAATGAATGAATGAATGAATGAGAACTTGTTAATTCTCTGTCCTTAAATAACTCTGATAATTCTCCCAAAGCATGATTTTCATCCAGAAACTCCTCTGCTCACAGACTTTCAAAGATTCACTTGAAACCAAGAAAATGAGTCCAGGCACTTCTGAGAATGGCATAGAACATTCTACATGACCTGATTGAAAACCACCTTTCCTTTTTCTTCCAACCACTTTGCCTCGTTCTCCACATGCTACAGTCTAGCTGAACTAGTCACCACTTCCAAACACAGAGCACCTTTGTCACCTTGATTTATTTTTTCCGGTTCCTCAGATTCCTCTACCATCATCTTTTCAAGAACTGAGGCTCAGGTCAAGGAGCTGTGCCCAAATCCAGGACAGAATTAATCAATTCTTCTTTGTTGTGTTCTCAGAGAAATGTATGTGCTCATTTTTAATACCAGTTATTATATCCTGTTAAAGTTTTTTTGTTTGTTTGATTTTCCAACAAGTAAAAAAAGTTGTTTATCTACATTATTTTCCCCTTTTTAAATTCAAAATTTTAAAAAAAAGTCTCCCTTTAACCTGTTAGGAAAGAGGATGACTTTTTGCAAACCATTTGTACATATAGCAATATCTTTAAAATATTTTACTTTTTGAAAACACACATATGGTGAAAATTTCAAAGGTACGAATAGGTATAGAATAAATAGGTATGTAAAGATAACTATATCTCCCACAAACCCCTGTTCTCCAGCACCAGAAACAACCACTCTTACCAGGTTTTTGCATTTCCTTCCAGAGCTATTCTACACCTACAAAAGAATATACATATTTCTTTATTTATAACACATAAGTAACACACTATAATAATCCTGCTTGAACTTTGCTCTTTGTATTTAACATAATTGAGAGATTGTTCCACATCAGTATGCTTGCATTTTTATCATTGCTTGGTATTTCATTATATGAATGTATCAAAATATAGTTAATACATGGTTATTGTTCGTGGTTATTTAGACTATCTAGCTCTTTGCAATTATAATGTGATAATTAATAATCCTATATATATGCCCCTTCACACATATAAAAGTATATCTGTAGGATAAATTTCAAAATTTGACCTTACATGCACTTTGAATTTTTACAACTTCAAAATGAGCTTCTTTATTTGCGAAATAACTTTTATCTATTTTGTTAGTATCAGTTAAAGTATAGATACATTTAAAGATAATTGCTAAGTGTATGTTGTGTTATCTTAAATAAGAATTACATGCACTTTCCTTTTACGTTTTCATTTTTTTTGTTACAAAGCTTGCACATTTTAGGACTATTATTGCTGTTGTTTCAATTGTAAATGTGGTTTTAATTTCCCCACATTTTCTAATTGACTTTTTTTGTAGAGATAAAATTTACAAATTCTTATGTATTAATTTTAGGCCCAGTGATTTTATAAATCCCTAATATTTTCTAAGTTTTTATTTTGCAATCATTTGGTAAACAATTATATTACCTACAAGTTTTATACTACTTTTTTCTTACCTAATTTATAAGCTAATACCCCTAGAATATAATTAAATAACAATGGAATAGCGAGTTTGAGTGTTTCTGACATTAATGGAAATGATTCTAGTATTATCTACTAATGATCACCTTAATGCTGGCACTTAAGTAACATATATTAGTATTTTATTATATTTTCTACTATCATATATTTCCAGTTTTATTCAGTTATCATTGATATAGAATAAGTTACATATATTTGAAGTGTGCTATATCATGAATTATTAACTATGTATACACTTATGAATCTCTCAGCACAATTAAGATATCTCCGAAACTTTTTCACTTCACTTTTGTTATCTTTAAATCAAGAGTCGCTATTGACTTAAAAATATAATTTTATTGAGATTTAATTAATATGCCATATAATTTATCCACTTGAAGAATACAATCCAATTATTTTTAGTGTATAACCACAGAGTTGTGCAACCACTGCCATAATAAATTTTGAGCATCACCCCAGAAAGAATCCCTCGTACCCATTAGAAAACTCTCACTTTTTCCCCATCTCCTCAGCCCTAGGCAACCACCATTTACTTTCCTTCTTTATAGATTTGTCTATTCTGGACCTTTCATATAAATGGAATCATACAACATGCGACTTTTTGTGATTGGTATATTTCAGTTAGTATCGTGTTTTCAAGGTACACTCATGTTGTAGCATGTTTCAGTATTTCATTTTTTTGTGTGACAATAATATTCTATTGCATGCTTGTGCCACATTTCGCTTATTGATTCACTAGTTGATGGACATTTGAGTTGTTTTTGTCTTTTGGTTATTATTTATGACTAATGATTCTATAAACATTTATGCACACATTTTTATGTGAACATATGTTTCATTTCTTTTAAGTATATATGTAAGAGTAGAAATGCTGGATCATAAGACAATTCTGTATCTTACCATATGAAGAACTGCCAGACTGTGTTCCAAAGTGACTGCACCATTTTACATTCCCACCAGCATTATATGGGCATTCTGATTTCTCCATATGCTTGACAGCACTTTTTATTATCTAAATTTTTTTACTCTAGTTATCCTAGTCAGTGTGGTATCTCACTTGTGGGTTTTTGATTTGCATTTTCCTGATGGCTAATGATGAATATCTTTTCATGTGCTTATTAGACATTTGTGTATTAACTTTAGAGAAATGTCTATTTAGATTTTTTTCCCTATTTTATAATTGGGTTGTCTATTTATTTTTGAGATGTGAGAGTTCTTTATATATTCTAGATACAAATCCTTTGTTCGATTGTCTCATTCTTTTGTGGGTTGTATTATTATTTTCTCAATGATGTCTTTTGAGATACAAAAGTTTTAAATTTTGCTGTAGCCCAATTTATCTATTTTTATCTTATTGCTTATGCTTTTAGTGTTATATCTACAAAATCAACTCAACAACAATAACACAAAACATTAAAAAATAATCAAAGAACTTTGAATATCTCCTAGGAAGATATACAAATGGCCAATAAACACATAAACATATCAATATCACTAGTCCTTAGGTTAATGCAAACTAGAACCACAATGTGACACCACTTCATACATATTAAGAAGGCTATAGTTTAAGAAAATCAGAAAATGGCAAGTCTTAGTAAGGGAAGGATGAAATTAGAATCTTGTGCACTGCTTGTAGGACTGTAAAATGGTACAACCACTGTGGAAAGCAGTCTGGCAGCTTCTCAAAAACTTAGATATAGAACTACTATATAACCCCGCAATTTCACTTTTATTTATTTATTTATTTTTTGAGTTGGAGTCTCACTTGGTCGCCCAGACTGGAGTACAGTGGCCGCTCCCGGCCACCGCAGCCTCGACCTGCTGGGCTCCGTTAATCCTTCCGCCTCAGTCTTCCAAGTAACCGGAATTACAGGCGTGTGCTACCACGCCCGGCTGATTTTTTTTTTTTTTTATTTATTGTAAAGATGAGGTCTCGCTGCCCAGGTGGGTCTCGAACCCGTGGGCTCAGGCAATCCACTCACCTCAGCCTCCCAAAGGCGCGGGATTACAGGCTGAGCCACCGAGCCCGGCTTCACTTTTAAGTATACATCAAAAGTAACTAAAATAAGAGACTCTTAACAGATGGTATGAACACCAATTGTTCATAGTAGTATTTATAATAGCCAAATGGTGGAAATAACTCAAATTCATCAGCAGATGGATGGATAAACAAATGTAGTAAAAACACATAATGAAATATTATTCAGTCATAAAAAGGAATTAACTTTTTATGTATGCTACAATGTGAATGAACCTTGAAAACACTATGCTTAGTAAAATAATCCAGACACAGGTGGACAAATATTGTATGGATTCACTTATATTAGGTACCTAGAATGAAAAACTTTTAGAGACAGAAAGTAGAATAGAGGTTACCAGGGACTAGAAGTGGAGAGAAGTTATTGTTTAACAGAGTTTTTGTTAGGGACGATGAAAATGTTTTGAGTTTATAGTTAGTAGTGATGGTTACACAGTACTACACATGCGTTTTGTGACACCAAGTTGTACACTTATGAATGGGTAAAGTGATAAATGTTATTTATATTTTACCACAATAAAAAAGAAACCATCACCTAATCCAAGGTTACAAATATTTACCTCTATGTTTTTTTTCTACGAATTTTATAGTTGTAACTCTATTTAAATAGCTGATCTACTTTCAGTTCATTCTTGTACTTATATTAAGAGGTATGAGTTCAACTTTGTGCAAAAACATTTTGTATACTGATACTGTGTCCTACAAATTTGCTGAACTCCTTTATTAGTTCTAATTGCTTTATGGTGAATTGCTTAAGATTTTCTATATATAAGATTATATGATATTTGAATAGAAATAGTTTTACTTCTTTCTTTCTAATCTGGATGCCTTTTATTTCATTTTCTTGCCAGGACAATTAGTCCTGAATAAAACCTCCAGTAAAATGTTTAATAGAAGTGGTGAGAATGGACCTTATTTTCTTGTTCCTAGTCTTAGGGAAAAAAGTATTCAATCTTTCATCATTAAGTATGACGTCAGCTAGGGGTTTGTCATAAATCATCCTTTTTTAAATTGTTATTTTGAAGACGGTTACAATTCAGGATTCGGTATACAAATCATCACTGTACAGGTAAAGTTTGGGTCTCACTTTGGTCCCCACTTCACCTGGTCTTAGGTCAGGTACGCTTATTGATGAAGTGTGCCCCCCCTTCACTGGTAGTTTCCTACTACTGTCAATCCCTTTTTTATAGTATTATGATAATTGCTCAAAGTCCACTTATGAGTGAGAACATGTGGTACTCAGTTATTTGTTTCTGTGATAGATCACTGAGTATTATAAACTCTAAATCCATCCAAGTTGCTACAAAGTTCTTAATTTTGTCTTTCTTTATGGCTGCATAATATTCCATCATGTATATGTACCATATATTTTTAATCCAAGTCCACTTTCAATGAGCAGCACAATTGGTTCCATGTTTTTGATACTGTAAATAATGCTGCAATAAGCATGCGTGTGGAGGTATCTTTTTCACAGTGATTTGAGTTCTTTTGGGTATATGCCCAGAAGGGGGATTGTATGGGAGGTCAATTTTTAGATCTTTTAGGAATCGCTACACTGTTTTCCACAGAGGCTGTACTAGTTTACACACCCACCAATAGTGTAGAAATATGCCCTTTTCCCGGCATCTTCTCTGGCATCTGCTGTTTTCTGAGTTATTGATGATGGCCATTCTGACTGGAGTTAGGTGGTATCTCAGTATGGTTTTAATTTGCATTTATTTGATGATTAGTGAGGCTGAACATTTTTCATGTATCTGAATCTACCCACAAAAAAAAAAGTCCTGGACAGACTGCTTGCCAGTGGAGTTCTACAAAACATACAAGGATGAGCTGATACCAACCCTATTGAAAGTATTCCAAGCAATTGAGAAAGACAGAACTCTCCCCAAATCATTTTATGATGCTAACACACTGATACCCAAACCAGGTAAAGATTCAACAAAGAAAGAGAATTACAGGCCAATATTCCTGATGAACATAGATCCAAAAATACTCAACAAGATTCGAGCAAATCGGATCCAACAATACATCTCAAAAATTATCAATCATGACCAAGTAGCCTTCGTCCCTGAAATGCAGGGCTGGTTTAACATCCACAAGACCGTAAATGTAATTAAATACATCAACAGATGTAAAAATAGGAATCACATGGTTATATCATTAGACACAGAAAAAAAGTTTAATAAAATCCAGCATCCCTTCTTGAATAAATACCCTTGAACACCTAGGCATAGAGGGAACATACCTTAAAATAGTAAGTGCCATTTATGATAAACCCACAGCCAGCATTCTGCTAAACAGACAAAAATTGAAAACATTTCCCCTGAAAACTAAAACAAGACAAGGCTGCCCACTTTTACCCCTCCTGTTCAAAATAGAGTTGGAAGTCCTAGCTAGAGCAATCAGACAAGAGAAGGAAATCAGCAGTATCCACACAGGAAAAGAGGAAGTCAAGTTATCCCTCTTTGCTGACAATATGATTCCATACCTTATAAATCCAAGACAATTTGTCAAAAACCTTCCAAAATTTCTAGCTGAGTTTTCCATTGTTGCTATTCTTCTTGCATTTTCATAATTATATTTTTTATACTTATTTAGCTTTTTCCCTCTTTGCTCTATTAACTTTATCAGATATTAGTACTTCTAGTTTTTGAACTAGATGCTGATTTTATGGGGAGTCTTTTCCCTCAAATTTTGTTGAATTATTTTGTAGAACAATATTTATACCTGAGAATCCCTCTTGGCCTCTTTGAATTTGGTAAATGTTAACGAAGTCTGCTTTTAATGACTTTTAGGGCAGGATTATTGTTAGGTGAGCTTTGCAAGTTATTTATATCTGGGATATAAGTGATCTAAATTTTGAGAGGTGTTTTCAGTCACTCCAGTCACAAAACTTCTCCAGCCTAAACTCCTACAATTTCTTTCTGAATTTCTGTGATTGCTTTGTAAAAATAGAGGAAGAGAGGCTGATTCACTCGCAGCTCTTATCATGGGACCCCAGTAAATCAGCCTGATAACACCCTTCGAGTTCCTCTTGCTCACTATGTATGTCATCTCTGAGACTATAGCACTCTTTGGTGTGTTGTTACTGAAGCGGATTTTTCAGGCCAGCCTGGGTTTCAAGAGTGTCAGCTCAATGGGCCGGTCAAGCTCCAGAGTGTCAAGAGGCTTGTTAGCCTAGCCCCGGAAGTGTCAGCTCTAATGGGCTGGCAACCCAAGCCCTGAGAGTGTTGGCTCTAACCGGCTGGCAAGCCAAGCCCCTTGGGTGTCTCAGTTTTGGAATCTCTTCTTCTTCCAGCAGCTCTCCTGATTCACTAGCTCCATCGGCTGGCAAGCCAGCCTCTAGGGTGCACGGCTTTTCGACTCCGCCAAACTTCTGCAGCTCTTCAGGTTGCAACTCTTCAAGGTGAGTTTCTTTTCTCATGCCCAGGAAGAATGAGGGACACCGAGGGCCAGAAAGTGAGTAAGCAGGATTTACTGAGAGGACAAAAAAGGCTCCCGTGGTGGGAGGAGACCCAATAGGGTTGCCCTCTGGAGTGGAAAACCTGGTGCTTATATAGCCCTAAGTCCGAGCCGATTGGCTAGCACTATCTGTGAGCTGTTGCTGTTCTGATTGGTTGCTTTTCAATCCCAGCAGTGAGTACCTAAGCTCTAGCTTGAGAGGCTTGCCGGGAACTTGTTTACCAATGCTGAGTCTGAGAAGCCTGCTGGGAGTTCACTACATTGTTACCAGAGGACCTGCCTGTTTGGCTGCCTTACCTTTTTCTAGCTATCTCCCTGTCTTACTACCTATTTTTAAAGTTTTTATACAGATTGTGACCTGTGGCTTCATTTCAGTCGGACCCGTTACCTCATCTCATTCCAGAGCCACTCATGATTTCTAGCTCAAAGAAGATGTCTTTCTTGTTTTTCCATACTAATATGTGCATATATGTATGCATGGATAGTGAAGGAGGTGAGTGTGTATATAATCTTATTTGATTTTAAGACAATTTTATTTTCCACACACACAAATGTATATATATATATAATATGAAATATAAATATAAATAACTAGATTTTTTTCTCAAGGTTTTAAGACTATAAGAAAGGATAGGCTGTATATGCAAATGACTTCTGTGATCTTTGGTAAACTAAAAATAAATCCTCATTTTTTTTTTTAACAGTGGACTTTATTTTTTAGAACAATTTTAGGTTTGAAGCAAAACTGGGTGGAAGGTACAATAGATTTCCGATATACCCTTTGCTCCACATACACACAGCCTCCCTCACCATCAATGTAGCATGCTACAGTGGCACATCTGTGATAATAGGTGAACTTCCAGACACATCATTATCACCCAAAGTTCATGGTTTACTGTAAGGTTCTCTCCTGGTGTTGTACATTCTACAGGTTTTGACAAATGTGTAATGACATGCACCCGCCATAATAGTATCATACACAGTATTTCGTTGCTCTAAAATTCCTCTGTGCTCTGCCTATGTATCCTCTCTCCCACCCTGCAACCCCTGGCAACCACTGATCTTTTTACTGTCTTCATAATTTTGCCTTTTCCAGAATGTCCTATAGTTGAAATCATACAGTATGTAGCATTTTCAGGTTGGCTTCTTTCACTTAATAAGAATCCTAAAATTTTTAGTATTTAAAAGTATTAAGTAGTATAAAAATACAATAAGAAATACAAAGTATTAAGTAATGTAAAATAGGCTTTCTTGTCCAAGCTGCACTCCTATTTTATTGTGGCCTCTACCCTCCCACTAAACCTTGCTCTATTTGTACTATTTAAAAGAATACATATAGTACTGGAAATATTTCTGAACAGCACTAGTGAATAGATTTGTTTATGAGAATATATGTATGGCATCGACATAGCTGTAAATTCAGAGGGTCAATGGATATCTTTTAAATACTATATGCTACTATTACCTCGTACACATTCCCAAGCAGACTCTTACTTTCTGTTAAAATTCGCTGTAAATAATGCAAATGGTTTGTGTTTTGCATTACTCTAGAGACAGAAAAAATTCAAGAACAAATTTCATGGAATAAACAATTTTGTAGGATCATAGAAGTGGAATGGATTTGAGGTGCTATGCAATACACACTTTTAGCTATTGTACACATTTATACGTTAGTATGTATGCATTTATATCTGTGTGTATATGTATAATACACACAATGGGTATACTAAGTGTGTTTGTATATATATTATTAGTATTACTTATTTCCTTGAAATCATATATATAAATATAAATATATATATATATATATAAACACTGTGTAGCATTTAAGATGCTTTGCTGAATTCTGTGGATGGGGTGCTTATTATTTATATACAACATATGCTGTTAGAAATAACTTAATTTTTTGCTCAAATACAATCTGTTTGATCTATACACAATCTAGGCTATATAACTAGCCAGAGTAAAAGAGAAACATTCTCATCTCCTTTAGCTGTATTGCCAGCTCTTGAGTTGACTCAAGTTGTGTCTTATCTGTTATTCTTTCATTGTATTCTCATTGACTGTATATCCATTTCCTTGCACTGTGCCTAGAATCTAGATGGAACTGAATCAAAAGATATTGAGCTGAAATATTACCAGTAATAATTCAATATGTTGCAACAAAATATTGAAGAATTAAATTTCAAGATAAAATTTTGACTGGGAGCAGTGACTCATGCCTGTAATCTCGGCACTTTGGAAGGCCAAGGTGAGAACATTGCCTGAGCCCAGGAGTTTGAGACCAGCCTGCACAAATGGTGAGACCTTGTCTCCACAAAAAAAAAAATCAAAAAATTAAGCGAGCATGGTGGCGCACACCTTTAGTCCCAGCTACTTGTAAGGCTGAGGCAGAAGGATGACCCAAGCCCAGCAGGTAGAGGCTGTGCTGGCCATGAGCCTGCCACTGCACTCCAACCTGGGCAACAGAGTTAGACTCAAAGTCAAACTCAAAGAAAAAAAAAATTGGTCAGGGTGGAAAGTCACAAAAGTAATTCTAATAAAAAAATGATCTTCCATTTTATGATAGACAAGTAAAACTTTGAGGGGTTTCATGACGAATAAATGTCAAAGGATATAACCTCAGGTTGATACAACTGCAAAGTCTATATTTTTTCCACTCTGCCAGGAAGGCAGAGACAATACTAGGTCTTCTTGTCATTTGCTTTTGTTCTGAGAATAGAGGAAGACCACATTTCTTTTCTTTTCTTTTCTTTTTTTTTGAGTTCGAGTCTCACTCCATTGCCTAGGCTAGAGTGCAGTGGCACGCTCATGGCCACCCCAGCGTCGACCTGCTGGGCTTCGGTAATCCGTCTGCCTCAGCCTCCCAAGTAGCCACTGAGATTCTGTGGTTATTTTGTAACTGCAGTGTAATCTAGTCTATCCCGATCAAAATTACCTAAGTTAATAATAGAGTTTTGTCCTAACTCAATTATAATCATATGATTAAGGACAAAATATCCATACAGCTGACATAAATAAAAAGTAAACCTGAACTTTTTAATTCTAAAAATGTTCTAAATTCATTAAATAACACCTTATCAAAATATACGGATGCTTCTAAGAAATTAATTTTTGAATTTTTGGTATTTTTAATATATTACAAAATCCAGTCAATATTTTTAAATCCACAAGGATATAATATCAACTTACTTTTTACTCTAGACTTTATTACTTTTTTTCAGAGTTAAAGCACTGGATATTTGCCATCTACAAACTAAGTCTGTAAACACTTTGCAGTAAGAAACATCAACAGAAGTTTTGGAGAGACTGGTGAAATTTATTAACGTTTATTTCATGTCCAACCCTTAAATACTTCGAAGTATTCAGATACATTGCCTGACACAGATCTAATCTGTGTCATTGCCTGACACAGATCTAATCTCATGTTTATTTGACCTAGTGATCCACTCCGTCTTCTATAGTGACATCAATTTTGTGACATGTCACAGGAAAAAAAAAATCAAGACTTTCCTGCTGAGAAACAGTCTTTTTGCACAAAAATACTTCCCCACATAAGAGCTCCTATTTATTATATTAACAGAAAACAGAAGAAAAATTTGCATTTTGAGTGCTATGAAAAAAGATCCCAAAGTCATCAGTTGCTCTGAGCAACATATTGTACATGTTACCACATGACAATTGAGACACACACTCATTTGCTAATCTCTGCAGTGGCAGCTTTTATCATTCTGGATGGAACAAACCTTATTCTAAGAGGGTCATTTGAAGTAGTTTAAAGGTGAAAGGCAAATGCCTTATAATGACAACAGATCAGAATAATTTTCTGCTTCTTTTGGAATTATGCAGGTAAACAGATAGAGTTACCACTAGCTTGTAGTATGTCTTCATGCAAATTAGACAAGGCATTGTCTCTGCGCAGACACATTAGTGAAAAAGGTCCCCTGGTAGTGCACCTTGGTGTAGTATACAAACTCTACAACAGTACATGGTGTCTTTGTGGATATACTAAAATAAGGTCTTCATGACTGGTGATATATGTTATTTATTTAGAGACTATTATTAGTGTTAGTCAATTCCAAGAAGGTCAGAATATAATAGAAAAACTTTGCTTCTATTTCTTTTATGAGGATGCATGGATGACATTCATTTTAAGTATTGCTACTTAGGACAGCTTGCTGTGCACCGCCTGAGAAAATAGCTCAATGTATTTTTTGCTTTACTCAGTGCTAGGAAGTAACAACTCAATTTTCGATTCACTTCGTCGGAGTCTGGACTCTTGGCTGCAAGCTCAAACTGACTTGAAGGAAAAGGAAATATGGCTGGACACGGTGGCTCAAGCCTGTAATCCCAGTACTTTGGGAGGCTGAGGCCAGAGGATTGCCTGAGCCCAAGGGTTTGATCCCAGCCTGGGCAATTTGGCAAGACCTCATCTCTACAAGAAATCAAGAAAAATCAGCAGGGAGTGGTGACACATGCCTGTAGTTCCAGATACTTGGAAAGCTGAGGCAGAAGGATCACCTGAGCCCAGCAGGTTGAGGTTGCTGTGGTCGTGAGCATGCCACTACACTCCAGCCTGGACAAGAGAGTGCGACTCCGACCAAAATAAATAAATAAATAAATAAAAAATAAATGAAAAAGAAAAATCAACTGTTTTAGAAAGGTTCAGAAAGCAACTTCAGCATTGTTGACATTTTGAGCTGATGTGTCTTTGTTATGGGGTTTGGGAGAACATTCTGTGCATTTTAAGTTGTTTATGAGCATCCCGGCCTCTACTGAGTGGTTGGCAAGATTACCATTGCCTCCACCATTGTGGCAACCAAAAATGGCTTCAGATTTTGTCAAATATCCCTTAAGGGAAAAAAATTGCCCCATTTGAAAAGCACTGGTTTAAATAACTGAAAAGTCCAGATATTGAAATAGCTTCAGACAGGATCGCACTTGTATCCAAATATAAGGGACCTAGGGCAGGCTTATATTTTACTAGCTCACCAATCTTACAATTGCAGGTGTGAGAAGAATACCTCTTTTTGCATACCTCCAGCAAAAACCTCTGGTAGGGCTCTCATGGGTCAGGGATTACGTAGTTGCCTACCCCGGAGCCACAGGTGCAGTCAGCCCTACATAAAATGTGTGAAAAGGGGTTTACATGATGACAAATAAAGTGTCTGTTCCAGGGAAAGGGTGAATATGAAGAAGACGGACAAGTAAAATCAACAAATGCCTCCTCAGAATTGATATATGTATTAAGCAGATATTTAATGAGCAGCTTCTAAGGTCCAGGAATATAGTGGTGAATATATGTCACCACTCACGCTAGGTATTTGTCATCTAACTTTTTAGTCCTCCCTTATTTTCTAATGTCCTTATTTATTTTTTAAATTGTTTTCTGGAAATAGGGAACATAGATAAATCATAAATAAATATATATTGGGGTAAAATACCAGTTTTAGGAGGAAGATCAAGTCATAAGATCAGTCTTTCACATTCTGCTCCAAAATTTTAGGACCACTTTGGTTTCCTTCTTAACTAAAATAGCCAGTTAAAATGTCTTCCTGTTTTCAAGTGGTCAAGATGCAGCTGATAGAGGTCCTATTCCTGACTCTGTAGTTGTAGGCACATTCCCTGGAAGTGCCATTGAGTTCTCTTTCCCTTTCTCCATCCCCACTAACAGTTTGAAAACTATCTGTTTGCTGTAATGGTTAGTACAAATTATGACCGCAAGTGACAATGATTTACAAATATCAATGGCAAATAAAATTGAACTTACCTTCTCTCTCTTGTCAATGTCTAGAGTTGGCCATCTAGTTTTGGAAACCTGACTTATAATATCAAGGACCCAGTCTCTTTCAGATTTCTGTTCTTTTTTAAAAATTATTTTTTAAATTTTAGATTCATGGGGTACACAGGCATGTTCGTTACATAGACATATTTTGTAGTGGTGAGGATTAGGTCTCAAGTGGCTCATTCCTCACATAGTGAACATTGTGCCCCGTAGAGAGTTTCCGAATCCTTTCCCTCCATTTACCTTCCCCCCATCAGTGTCCCCTGTGTCTGTTATTTCCATTTCTGCTATAATGTATGAATCTTCAATAACTCATATTCCATGGAGATCCAGAATGGCTGATAAAACTCCAACCATTATTTTCCAGCTTGCAGAAAGGAGTAAGTATGAAGACGGCAATAACCCTTTACTCTAAGGAAATTTCCTAAAATTACTCATGCCTCTTCCACTTGTATCCTATTGACTTGAAATTACACACAAGGCCTTCTTAGCTACAAGGAGCTTCTCTTACCAAGGAGGAAGCATAAAAATGATCTTGAAGGGCAGATAATAGTACCACCTTAGTGAGCTCATTTCCTGGTGGCTCCACGTTTTACAAAGATGACCCTGTGTTCTGGAGTGGTAAAAGACTGGGAGCGTGGATGGTGTGTCAGAATTCACTCAGGAAAACAGGACCATCCTGTGATTTATATGAATGAAAGGGTTAATATTGGAATCAGGAATTGTAAGAAAATGGAAAAAGTTGAGAGAGTGAAGGTCAGGAAGATAGAAATCAATGTTTGAACAAACTGATACTGAAAGCCTCATTTGAAGACATATTGAGTAGTTCTCAAGTTTCACAGGGAAACTGCTGAGAATTGAAATTCTCAAGAGCTTTTGAGGAAGTTTCCACTGAACATCTCAGCTGTATAGTCAAGTGGACACTTCCAAGAAGCCTGGAAAGTCCTAATAAGCTCAAGTGTACCCATGCAACATACAACAACCTTCTAACAAAATAGGATTCTCCTTACTTTCATCTTCCACATTTTACTTCATTCCTTTCATTGACAGACTCTGACCTAGAACAATATGAAAAGGGGATTTTGGAAAATGTGGCCTTTGGAGATAGAAATTATGCAAAATTGACAGTAAATAATTAAGTGTAAGAGGTCTGACTACCACTTATTTACAAATTTTCCTCACTGAGCCTTGCAACAAGCCAGTAATTAAGGTGGATTGTATTATTATGAAAGATAATCTATAGTATTATGACCTCTAATGTCCAGGATTCCAGTACTCTTTCCTTCTGTCAAAATGAAAAGACGATGGTATAGTAGGAGAATGTTCAATAACACAGGCCCAGGTTTTGCTACTTAAACTGTTAGAAATGACTTAGCTTGGAGAACGTGCCCATCATGTGACCTTGAGCAAGCCTTCTTTGGATCTAAGCTTCATTTCTTTTACTAAAAATGGGGTAAGTGGGTTTTTTTGCCCATGCCAGCTCTGGCATGTCTCCCTTTCTTTTCTCCCTTCTTTCTCTAACAAACATTGTTTTAAAACTTTTTAAAAATGGGGAAAACAATTGCAGAATAGATGTAAATATAAAATAAAAGAGTTTACAAAAAGAAAAGCACGCAGACCAATGTCTCCTATGCAGTAAAAGATTGCTTCATACCTCATTTCCATAAAAAATTATTTAGAGTCAGTAAATCATGATACTTAGTTCAATACTAGGGAGATACATAATTCTGGGCTAACACCAGATTAGTTTTCTATACTAGGTAATACACGTCTTTGTCAAAGAAATATTATTTTGATATAAAACTTTTAAATCCCACTTCTTGGTACTAGAAAAAGGCTGACTAACCATCTATCAGAGATGTGGTTGTGATCATTCTTGCACCAGTTTGTTGGCAAGAGCATTTACAAAGTAATTTTAAATCCTGGGATCCAAGTGATCTTTCTTTCTAATTTCTCTATTTTGATTATATCTTACATTTTCTTAAAGATATTTTCTGGCCATTACTTTCCTATTAGTTTAAAGGGGCTTTAATTTTTTAGGAAGAGAACAGGCAAGAGAAAGTAGTGACAGAAATTACAATAAAGAGTTTGAGACCACAGGGTGGGGAAAAGATGTTATATAACAGGATGATATTTTATTTTATGGGTCAATTATTTTACTCAGAGGTTGAAAACTCACAAGACTCCACACAAGACTCCAGGAGGTGACATGTAAGAGAAAGGGACCAGGAAGGGACTGTGGTAAATGAGTGGTCCATGCAAGAGTCTGTAGTGGCAGCCCAGTCAGTATCTAGATTAAGTGGATTGTTGTCACATCTGTATTGTACACTTAGAGTTTCTGTTGAAACCAATGCAATACAAATTTGACCAGACCACAGGTCATTTGCTTTCAAAAACTATGATGTTATGCTTAACCCAGCAAGTGTAACCTATTACTAACTAAGTGCTACAGTGCAAAGGAGTGTTTCTCTATACTATTCCAGACTAAAAATGTTTCACAAACATTTGGAAAAATAAATCAGTCTCGATTTCCATCAGTTATTACTCCTTTTGCATTGTACCCCCACATCTTTATAATAAAAAAGAAAGAGAAGAAAGAGATAAAACTAATATTTTATAATTAAATATTGACTAAGCAGGGTAAAATATAATCTGAAAATGAAAGTTGTTTACAAAGGAACAGTAAAGACACAAGACTGTACCAAAATTAATAGAACAGTAAAACAAAAATAAAATGATAGAAAACTAAACAGTTAAAAAAAGAAATGTGTAAAGCAAAACGATTCTCTAAATGCAATTAAATAGGAAGGGAAAATAGGATTGCTGTTAGCAACTGTGCCCTACTAGTATATTCAAAGGGTTCTAGGGATAGAAATAAGCTAAGCTACCACTGCTCCCTAGTGTGGACGGCAAGGTTGCTTCAGGTTCTTGTGCCCATAGTTAGCCCTGCACACGGGAATTCTGCCGAACCCATTGCATATGTATGGGTATCGCTCCTGCAGCTAAACCTAACAGGTATAGTTTTTCACCGTGAACTGGGTGATGAAAAATAAAACATGTCTGTAATCTAATCATGGTTTATAACCTATTAAATTTAATGTCCCATGCCTCATAAATCTAGTGGTGTTCTTTTGTTGATGGTTGTTGCTGTTGGTCTAAATGCATATTTGCCATGCTGCTTGTGCTGATTTTTCTAGCTAAGATGGACTATTATAGTTATCATGCACCACCAAATTTCATTGTTAGACCACATTGAATGACATGGGAAGACTTCAATCCAAAAGGGTTTTCAGTCTTTGAATGCAAGTGCATGACCACCCAAAACTCAGAAACGTACAATTGTTATTTACCCAATGAGACCCATTGACTAAAAAAATTTGTTTATTATGACTACTTCTCAGATGACTGGTGTGAAAACTTTGGAATCAATCGCTATGACACCTGCTGAGATGCTGGCCCACTTTATTATGGAATGTGGCATGGCATAAATAAGCATTCCACAGCTCCAACCATGAGAAGAATACATAGACTACAAAGGAAACTTATCTCTTGAATCCATGTATTATTTCTTTCTTGAGGCCTTGGTTGCCAAAGGCACAAATGATTTCTTTATTCAATCAATTAGAAACTGATTTGATGGGACATTAGCTTCCCAAGAACTGAAATCTTTACCTAAAGGTCAGTGGGTTTTGTTTCATGCAAAATAATTACTCTCAAGAAGACAATTTTTATTTGATTTTTTAAAAAATAATGTATTTTCATAGCCATCCAAAGAATAGCATAAAACTACTTGGATGAAAAAAAATTAACTCATCTTCTGATAACTCAGAATTATATTACTAACATGAGGTCTATTTTCAATTTTAATGTTATGGGTCATTCTGAGCATACAGTTCAGTTTTCTTTTGCCTAATTTATCACCTTAAAAAAAATGTCATTTCTATTTATGAATCGTTTAGCTTAAAATGAGTAGTAAAAGTGGAAAAACCTCTAGGAAAAAATGGACAAATACTACCTTTAAGGAGATGTCAGTCTTCACATTTTTATGTGAACTTTGAATATACTAGATTCAACAATCTGAGTGCTGCTCATTGGTCAATACTCCCAATGGCCGGTCTACTGCTCTTCCTCTAGGCAAAATGATTCATATATAATGCACAGAAAATAAGATTAAACAAGAAGCAGCCACTGGAGGTAATATGTGGGAAACACAGGCACATAAAAGAAGTAGCATGGTTTTCAAATAAAAAAAGCAGGAACAAATTCCTGAGTGCCACTAATTATCTATGTTCTCCGACAGGATAGCTAAGCTACCTGCATCTCAGTTTCTCCATCTGCGAAACAAAGATCAGACTAGCTAATTTTCAGTGTTCTGTTGCATTTTACATCATGAAATCTATGTAAGAGATTACTTAGAGTATAGATGCTCTGTGAATGTTAATGATGATTACTCATATTTATGATACTAAACAATTAGTGCACATAGTACAGCATTCTCCCTAACCAATGGCATTTTTATGAAACAAAAATATCTGTATCTTGAGTGTTAGTTGAATCTCATTTAGAAACAGAATATAATGAAAAAGCATATGATACCATTGGAAAACGAATCTCAGGCACTGGTTTTTATTAGGACAATGTTCTGGGAAGTGCAGGGGAGGGAAAGGTAAGTTCTGGGGTTCCACTAAACTTTGCTTCTCTTTTGAGAGCAACACACAACAGTGGTGGTATTTGGTGTGCATATGATGTGGCTTCTCTTCCTGCAGTGATCAGGCTGAGGCTAGCAAATGACACTCAGATGTTAGCAATTTGGGGTCACATTTGAACTGGTGACTCAGGGGGCAAGTGTTCCATAGCCTACCAGTTCCTTTAGTCAGCTTCTGAGTCACAACTTTCTTTATTTTCTTAAATAGAAGAAGCTTGCCTCATGGGAGCCATTTCAAATGAATAAAATATAGTGTTCCATATAGCAAATTCTATATTAGCTAATATGGTCAGAGAGTTTTCTGGTTGGTCTAAGTAATTGTGACCATTACTGATTATCAAGGAAACAAGATAGAGTCAATATACTTATCACTAAATGAGACTTGACAGAAATCAGTTATTCTTAGATTTCCAAGGTCTCTCAGGATCTTGCAGGATCAAACTGAAAACTATGAAGTATCTTGAGAATGTGTAGAAAAATCAGAGAATAAGAATATCCAGTTGATGGGCTACAAGATAAATAGGCTTTTGCTAAAGTTTAAAATTGACGTAGGGACGTGCAGTCCTAACTAGCAAACAACAGTAGCAACAACAATAATAGTTATAAACAACCCAAAATGAAGCTGGTCTGAAGAAGTGGATAAATACGTCTTTAATCATACTGTAAAGTTGGTTTCTATTCCATGACAGAAACTGGGCTGGGTGCTCTTTTATGTTCTCTCAATCTTCAGGGCTATGGTGAAGGTAGATATTATAGTCAGACTGGTGAGACTCAGATATTGACACTGTCCAACACACAGTAGGCACTTAATGAATGATGACACCATGAAGCACTTCCTTACCCTGAAATTTTCTCCTTCCCCTCAAAATGATAAGCAATGCTTTTTCAGGATAGCTATTTCTGTGATAAGCGTGATAGCTTTGAATTTATTAATGGGCTTTTCTCTTTCTTCGTTCCCAACCAAGTACATTTATTTTCGCCCTGACTAGCAGGAGACCTCCAACTGTTTAAGGAGGTTGGAAGAGAGGAAGAACAGTGCAAAAAAAAAAAAATACCCAGCTTCTGTCACTTAAAATATCACATAGCAAGACAATAGCTTAGGATGTGTTAAGAAAGAAACTTAGGATGTTCTAAGAAAATTTTATAATTTTATTTGGCTCGTCTTTTTGTAACCCATGAATATTTGTGATCTCTAGCATAGAAAAAAACTGCTTCTCTTATAAAGAGGGATGATATAAGAAAGAAAAGAAAGTCTATACATCTTTACCCCAGCATGAGTTTGCAAAAGTAAAGAGAGAGAGTAGAGAGAAGGGCTTGGAATATCTGTTCTGATTTCCTTTCTCTCTACTTAACCCTATGAACTGGTGTGGTGTTGGAGAGGCAGAATGTGGAGGAGACAGGAGACATAACAACCACTTTCACATGAAACTCTTGAAGAAGATGGGCCATTCCAGGATGGGAAATGTCCACCTAAAAAGAAGGTAGGGTGGGGTAGTCAGGGAGTCTAGTTGGTGACTAAAACAAGGAACTAGTAAGTCAGGGGAACCAGAGGAGAAACTTGACAACTTGAGATATGCATACCAGGAGGGATGATGGAAAGATATTTCTATGGAAAAGAGATGGCAATGAGTGAAAGAATGAATCACAAATTCACCAGACACAGATCTGAAAACAGGAGGACAGTGAGGCAGATATAAACCAGTTGGACAGCGCTCCACCCTTCTACCTGCTCTTGACCTTAGGGAAAACAACAAGAGTTAGAAGAGACTGGGCGTGTTGGCTTGTGCCTGTAATCCCAGCACTTTGGGAGGCCAAGGTGGGAGAACTGCTTGAGCCCAGGAGTTTAAGACCAGTCTAGGTAACTTTTTTTTTCTTTTTTTACTTTGTGTGTGTGTGTGGGGGGGGCACACACCTATAGGCCCAGCTACTCAGAAGACTGAAGCAGAAGGATTGCCTAAGCCCAGGAGGTCAATGTTGTGATAAGCCACACCAGCCTAGGCAACAGAGTTAGACCCCAATAGGGGAAGAGATTGAGAGAGAGAGAGAGAGAGAGAGAGAGAGACAGAGAGAGAGAGAGAGAGAGAGAGGAGGCTATCTGAGAGACTGAGCCTCTTTATCTAACCTAAATAACTGTTGATACGTTTAGAAATTTCTAAGTGTTCAGCTTGAGAGTAACATTTTTGTTCTACAATCCAGCAGATATGGAATCAGAAAGTTTACCAGTTTACTTGCAGATAAAAGGAAGAATCTGTTTCCTGAACATTCCATAGATTGGCATGAATTAAAGTTTGACACTATGACACTTATAATCCATCTGTAGAAATTGTTTGTAAAAATGAATGCTTACTATTTGACTTACTTATTATGGTAGGATTTGCAGTTCTTTGCCAGCACCTCTTTCCCAGGACACATTGTCAGGTATCCCAGGGAGGGTCATCTTATATGTGCTCACAAAGAATTCTCATCGGTAATGGCTATGCTGTGTCATTTCTCTTCTTCTGCTCAGGCATCCTTAGGTGTTTGGTTTCCAACCCCAGCTGAACATTAGAGTTACCTACAAAATTGAAAAACAGTACCCACACTAGGGGTGGAAGGTGGTATTCTGAGTTCATTGGTCTGGGGTAAGCCTGCAGGCATAAATATGTTCCAAGAGCTCCCCAGGTAATTTGTATGTGCAACCTGAGTTAAAAACCACTGCCTTAGTGTGATGTGAGGAGACATCTGGCCTGAGGGAAGCTGTGTGATGGTTCCATACCATTGCCCAGGGCTGACAGGTGACCCACCAATGTGTCTTTCCTGGGCATTTACTGCTACTTTTGCAAAATACTGCTTCTTTCCTTGGCATGGCCACTTTGGATGGGCCCTTCTGCTTTCTGCAATAGTCCTGCTGATGTGCCAAGTTTCTTGAGGGATCTATACTGTGCTTCACCCACCCAGGAAGAGGCTGAGCCAGGATTCAGACTACTGACACTAACTGTATTACTGGTGGTCTCTACAGAAGGAAAAACAAGCATGATTCAAGAAAAAAGGAAGTCTCAAATCGAATTATGTTTTCAGTCAATAGGAACTTACCGAATAAGAGAGGAAAGAGCCACCTAACTCCAGTGATCTTTCTCCCTTCCTGAGTCTGTATGAAGAGGATACATCATCCCAGGACTCAACTAGAAGACCATTATAGACCATTTTGATATCTAATGGGAGAACATTCATTCAACAAACTGCAAACATTAATGACTTGTAGATGTGAAGCTCTGGGCTAGAAGCCGAAAATAAAATAAGACAGTCACACAATTGCCTGCCTTCAGGAAACTCATAGTTGTTTGTCTTTTTCAATTTTATGAACAACCTTTGAACGATTTAGTCAACAGTATACATTGGAACTTTAAAAAATTTATTTGCATGGGACATACAAATAAATAGAAATAGCACACAGTTTTACTCATTCCCAATGAGATACAAAGTCATTATTTTATGAATATTCTTCAAAATAAGAACATTATACTGGGGAACTAAAGTGTATGTAGAAATATGTGTTTATAAAAATAAATGAATGCTGCTAGTAAGTACTATATTACTTGGCTCCATTCTTCTAGAAGTTCTGGGAGCAAATTACTTGTTTTAGCTCAGACTTCAAATGACCTCATAAAAGAGTCTAATCCACAAACTATTTACACCTTTATTGGAGTATCCTAAACTTTTATATTTTAAAAAATAGGTAAAAATTCTGAAGGGAGAAGAACTGAAGAGTGTAGCAACTGGGAAAAGTCAACACATAAACTATTGTAATAAATGTTGCTTTCCAATGGAAACGAATCAGATAATTTCATGGTTATTCATGAAAGTGGAGTATTGAGGTCTGTGGCCAATTAAACCCTTGAGATCATTTAGAACTGTCTTGTTCTAAGCCATAAAAGCCATACAAATTCAGCATGTGATAGAAGTTGTAATGGGAACACTGGTTCCCCTAAAGTAAGCCATGCCTTTATAACAATAGCCGAACTAATCTGGAACTGGAAAAATGCCATGGGTGGGGCACTTGGTGATAGGTTTTACAGGACGCCACATGTATTGGAAACTTGGTAATAAAAGTATATAAAATTTTAATCTTCAACTTTTCCTTTAAAAAAGGTGATAAAGCAAATAGGGAAGTGATATGAAAATGTATTTTTAACAGTGTCAGGAGAGCAATGAATTTTAAGTTCAAGCCAGTTCTTTTTTATAAAAGGTATTTTAAAACTGAAAACAAATAAGAAAGATTTTGGCTAAGATGGGTGATCATTTGTCTGTCTTTACGTTCATGGTCTATTGCCAAGACTGCTAAAGCATCATGTACAATAAGCATACTTCTTATAATACTCTACTTTTCAATTTGTTTCTGCTTGTACAGATTTCTGTGATTCTTAACAATCAGGTACCCTTACTTCTCAGTGTTACTTGGCTAATTTTACTTAATAGTTATAAATTTGTAGTAGAAATTCATGGAAGATGAAATCAAATTTTTAAAAAGGTTTATTTAATTAGTATTATTATCAAAATAGCAGCTATTCATTATCAACATTTTAGTATTCAGTAACCACTTAATCAGGCTTACCAATGCCTAGTGCATATACTTTATGATGAAGCTGATAGGGAAGAGTCTGCTTTCACAGGAGCTGAGTGAAGTTATGTTATATGCCATTTGCTAAAAGAACCAGGGTACAGGCAAATTTCTGTTATGAATTAACTGTACATAATCTTTGTGCTCTCTTTGCAAACAGTTCTCATGAGGATAATATAGCTCATACTCATTGTAGGCACTCAATTGGTGTGCACATTTATTGATTTAAAGTGGTCTGGGTGGAACATGTCACTTGTCCCGGGACAGGCTCTGCTCAGCCATGGCATGGTTCATGATGACACCAGGTAACCTACTGACATGTTGAATTTGCCCCTGGAAGCAAGCAAATGGGTTCGTCAGAGGTGGCTTGTGAAGGTTCAGATAGCTAAATAATAGTAATCACATGGGTTGGTCATTTTCTAAACTCTGAAGACCATTGAGGGGATTCTAATTTTTGGAAGATCCAATGAAGACAGTGTCTCTACTTAAAGTCTTCCTACTTTTGTCTCATAGTCCACAATACCAGCTAGGAAAAGCAATGGCAGAAAGACCTTAATACCATCATTCTATGAATTCTCTTTGAGATTCAAAAGTATGGAAATTGGGCATTTAGTTTATCTAAGCTCAGCCCATGGATCATATACATAATGTTGTTATGACACTGAAAATCAAACACAGTAGAGTCTCAGCTAAAATGAGGGCTCTTACTCTTCCTGCCTCTTTAATTCACCTTCTCCTGATTGGTTGGCTAATCTCAAGGCAACATATTTTATATTATCAAAATATCTCCTTTTTTATTCATTCTTGGATTTTAATGTGCACAAAGCTGCATATCCAGCATGAGAAGTACTAGGTATAGTTTCCCTTTATAAGAAGGCCCTGAAATTATAAGTTTAAAAAAAATCTTCTTGAGAATCCAAAAGCATTAACAGTAGCATTGCAACCTCATTTTCAATGGGAAGTGTGGGAAAGAGTGAGCTACCATTTTTTGACACGTTGAACACTTCCACTTGCTGTAGTCCATGGCATAAGTTCTAGAGCTGTAATATAAAAGGTAAAGACTTTATTGGTATAACAGTTTGTGTCTGAGAATAATACATGTGTAGGTATTTGGCAAAGTTGTTTCAAAAAAAGTTAGATAGATTGAATGAATCAAAAGTTAAACTTTTTGTAAAAGTAATCTAGAACCTGAGAAGGAAAGATGTAAAGTGCACACTACTATGTGAGACAGAAAAGTCAAGAGATCATACTACTGATCACAAATCTAGTCTGATTGGGTCAGCAGCTTCCAAGGGTGCCTTTGTTGCACGAATTATCACCCCCTGCTTACTTAGGTGTGTTTCTTTGTTCCTGTGTTTGTTTAAGAGTATGGGCTTAAGTCACATCCTGTTATCAATCATTGCTGTAGCTCATAATAGCCACAATGAGAAATTCGGTTTATGAAACAGAAAACCTTGACCCTAATTAGCAATCGGGTGAGCAAAGCTACCTTGGAAGTTAAAAATGTTATGTATCACTATATCATCAACCAAATTCTGCCTATTATTTAGAGATTAAAAAGAGCACATAATCAAATAGTTTCCCAACAATTGGCAAAAGCACTGGAACTCTGGGTCTACTTGCTAGTAGATGTAAATGCTGGAAGGGTATCCTCAGTGTTTGAATCGTTTAAGAGCTGTGATACATTCACTTAAATGGGTATCACTAAGCCTTACAATGGAAAGAAGGTTTATAAAGTTGAGTGAGTCCAAATCATAATGATTTTTTGGAGTAGGTGGATAAAAATTACTGTGCATCATAGCTGGGAATAGCTATATATGAGAATGTTGAGCAACTTGCATTAACAGATACATATGCAAATCTTGATTCTTAGATCAGCAGTCTCTACCTTGAGCTCATTTAAATTTCCATATATTTATGATCAAGGAACATCATTCATTAATTCATGCATTCATTCAACAGTCATTTTTGGAAAGTCTGCGGTATGTAAGGCATTGTGTTTAGAGCAGAGAATTCAGAGAAAAAAAATGAGAAAGACACTTTTACATCCAAGAAACAAACAACTCTCCTCAGTGACCCTAGATTTGAATATTGTTAACTAGCCCACACATTTAATGTATACTTGCTTTGATTTGAAATGGGCCGAGGAGGGGTATGGGGACATTTGCTACAGTGAAATTTTTAAATGTCAATAACAGGCGGAAGCTGCTTCCTCCAGCAGGCTTCATTGATCTCATTTAATAACTATTTCTTTGTTTCTACAGACTCCCCCCCACACACACACATTTGCCTGTTGGCTTTTGGAAAGCACAGGGAATGATCATTGTTCTCTCGGATCTGTATTTCGGGTTCCCCCAGTCCCACCTCTTAATCTCTTTTAAAATGTGCTCTATTTTACTTTGAAAGCAGAGACACTGAAGGAGTAAGAGAAATGACATGAAAAGCTATTAGGAAATGAAATTTCAAAAATGTATTGATGGCGATGACTCTTACCCACTTTACCTTGAAAAAACAAAACAAAAACCTCAAAACAAAACAAAACAAAACCATGCCAACATTCCATAAAGTAGCTAACTCTCTAACTGACGATACAGAATTGGTGGAGGTCCTAACAGCAGAGGTAACTGTTAGTGTTTCTGAGTAGCAGGTCTGCGCCAGGCAACCCTGATCACTCTACCACAGCAGCAGCAGCATGGGGGGGAAAAAATCTTTCCCCAGCCCTTCACACTGAGATTGACCACGATATGTGCTTTTAGCCTGGGAGTAACAGGGCTAGGTCTGTCTTTTCATTAACTATCCAAATGATTTAGATAGTATAGAAATCTCTCCTCAGACGTGTAAGTCAGCTTTCTAAGGTTATTATTGCTGTAAGGTTCATGTGCTCTCCAGAATTAAGGCATCAAGGTTAGGCACTGAAGAGACAGAAGAGACAGATAGAATGGAAAATAACCATACCCCAACTGCCTTAGACACAGCTCAGGCCAAACTCAACAAGAGAATTTGAGTAGTCTGTGACTCTTCATTGGAAAAGAATTTTTAAAAATTATTTTTAATTTATTGGGAAGACATGGACTATTACATATCAACTTTTACTCTTCATATATAATCAGAAGTAAATTTGGTATTAAATTTATTACACTACTCAGTGAAATATTAGTAAACCTAGGAAATATGAGCAAACAGAGGAAACATCAGTAGATCTGTTGCTTCTTAGTTCTCATTTAATAGTATACAAAAGAAGATAACATACGTTTAGAAATTTTCTTTTTATAATAATTTACAAAGTATTGTTTGGTGTCCACACTGAATAGATACAATTTACTTTTTCTTTTCTAATGCTAAACATTAACATATTCTTAGTAGAAGTAAAATGTCATTTTCATAAGAGACTAACTCTGATGTACAAGCTTTTACGTAGTGCAAAACATAACTAATGATTGGTATACTGTGAACAAACAATAAAGTAAAAATATATAATTTAACATAGTGTTAAGATACTTGATTTTGGATTCTTGAGCCTACATCTCTTAAAAAGTAGTGCCAATTTTCATGAGAAAGAGCTTGAAATGATAAGAACAAAATTAATTTAAATTAACTTTAATTACAAATCTACATATTTGAATATATACATATGTATCTTTCCAAGATCATTTTTAGGAAGAGGGAGAACATATAGGAAAGGAAAAAAACAAACTCCTATTAAATGTCTAGTACAAGTTTATTTTTTATCCTCATGGCAATCTTGGAATGGCAGTTTTATTATCTCTGCTTTTACAGAGGGAGGACTTGAATCTCAGAGAGTGTAACTTGCTCAGAATTGTAAGGTAAGTGGTAACACAAAGAATCACTCCTCTGAGAGTGGACCAAAGTTTCCCGCCCTTCCTACCTCCCTAAAACTCTGGTAGGACATTGCAGTGTGAAAGGGCAGACTTTTTGTTTTTCTATATATTTCTTTCTTTGGTGGAAGGACATAAGGCTAGAGGGATGATATGCTTACAATACAGTGTCTAGAGGCTTAAATGAATCAGTTTCTTTTTTTCTTTCTGCTAGCATGTAAGTACTCAGAGCTACGAGGAGGGAGAGCATCCATCTTTCTTGTGTCATTTCTGTTAATAGAGTAATAGATCCAACTTGTCTAACTGATTTAATACTAGGAATACTTAATTTAAATTGTTTAATATCATCGTAAAACTCTATATTTTCAAACTAAATGTAACATTTAATAACTAATGAGAGAAAAGTTGTATCTTGATGCAAAAGTTTTTCCTTCTCTTAAAATATGATTTCCACAGTGGTTTTTATTGGTTTAGTGGGAAGACTGCCATCTACTGAATCAACAATACCTTTCCACATAGTACCTGATCAATTCTTAAAATCAATACTACATAGAAGTTAAAGTCATATATGTTCCTAAAACATTCACACACACAAATATGTATATGTATATATGTATGCTTTGATGGTCATTTTACTTTCTCTTTGCATGTTTACCTACCGGTTGCTCTTAGATCCCAGATATGCAGAAAATGCATTCTTGAGATTTTCAGAGATTTGGCTAAAAAAATCTCATTGGTATAGAATTAGAAGTATTCATGGCAAAGAAATCCTAAATGTTAACCTACTTCTAGGTTCCATGGCTTCTTCTCAGGTCCGGCAGTTATGCTCTGTCTGGTGATCTAAAACATCTTTTCTTGGCTCATTCTCTCCCTCCCATCCCTGGACTCACTTCACATTTCTCTCATACATCCAGACATGGAAAGCAGAATTTTTTCAAGTGATTTTTACAACTTTTATAATTACTGCACTTTCATTGTGAACATAGGCCTTATTGTTTGGAATAGCCTGTATTGTTAATAACAAAATGAAAGGATAATTGTTCAGGACAGTCTTTGTACTTCAGACACATGATTATTCAATCAAATAGATATTGTTTATTTTTCAGTTTAATTGTAATTAATAACAAAGTCTCTAATCATGTGACTTTTTGGTTTAATGTGTGAGTCCCTTTCTTGTGCTGTTACCCATTTTTTTTTTCTTTTCTGCTCAATGACAACCTGGCTTAGGGAGTGAACAGGAAAACAGCATATTCACTCCTTCTACTAAATATTTTGTTTGTTCATTTTTGGTTTCTGGAATATGTCACTCCTTGGGGGAAATAAAAATTTGCCTTGGATTCCTCAGGCAGAGGAGCCATCAAATTAGGACTTAATTTTTTCTTTTCCCTTAGCCCGGGACACCAATAAGGAGACAAGTGGGTTTAGCAAGAAAATAATTCCATCTACTTGGTTTCATAGATATTACCTTTCTCTCTAGTGGTATTATTAGAAAAATTTTATAAAGCTAAACTCATATATATGTATTAGGGGTTCATTAAAAAATGACTGGGTTTCCAAGATCTCTCTTTTAATGTAAGATTTACAGTAACCATAATTAAACAGTCTTAAAGCTTAAAAATTACCCGAAAGAGAAAAAACAAGTAAAAATCAACTGTACTCCCTCATAATTAGTCTCAACATATATTTATAATATATGATAATTAGTATAGTACATAATGATAATATATAACTGATACATAGCATATATAACAAAATTGATTATTCACTTGGTTTCATTTTCACAAATAGTTAAGTTCATAAATATTGTGAATAGAAGTCAATGTTAAAATATTTACTTCTGTAAATTTTTTTGTGGCTGCAAAACAATTTTAGTAAAGCCCCTATCTCCATTTCTTTAGTTACAAAGGTTACTTGTGTTGTGTCTTCCCAGAAATCCCCCAAACTTCCTCATATATATCTTTGCAATTATAGTTTCCCACCAAAAGTTCAAAATGGGAGAGGAAAAAATAATTGCATGCATACTCACAGACTTGTTGGAAACCAAGATGCAAAAATAGATAAGATACAAATTATTCCAAAGTAAAGTTATTTTCATTGGGAAAGATGAGACATTTTCCAGGGGGAAAAAATAGAAAATATAAATTTGATATCGTTGAAAGAAACATTTTAAAATTGTTGAATTTTAAAACATGATTCTGCCAAACAAATATGTTGCCCCAACTATTTAAGTATTTAAACATTCTTAGTATCTCTGACATACCTATGATTATCACATAATTGAAAGGACAACAGGGAATCAGGAGCTGAAATACCTAAGTATGTTCAGTTAAAATATCTGATTCTTAGTTGTTTTTCCTTCATCTGTGAAATATAGGACTTGCAAGATTTAGTCCTTTAGGTCGTGTCCAGGTTCCTGATTCTATGATTCTATGAAATGCCTTTAAATAATATCACATCATCATATTTATCATCAGCATCACCCTGCTTCTGGTCCTATAACACATCTCTCTACAATTATAAAAAGAATACTCACTGCCTCCTCTAGCATCTCAGTTCTCTGGTGTCAGTCCTCTTATAAGTAGGAAGCCAGTCAGTGTTTAAGTATACAATTTTTCCCTAGGAGAAATGGATGCCACCAAAAAAAGGAAAGAAAAAAATCATAGAAGTCTACAAACACAAAATCAGACATTTCTCTTCTGGAAAGAATGTTCTCTCTCTTTATCCTGAGCTTTCACCTACCATTGGATTGTTCTTTGAGTTTTTCTCAGAGATTTTATTTTCTTTGTTCTTTTCCATATGGCTTTGTTCTCTGTTTACTGCCCTTTTATAGCACAAGAGTTAGCCCTGCAATTATTTTAGCTCCTCCAATATATGTTTGACTTTTGCCACCAATGTTGTTACCATCACCTGTGTCAGCTTTGCTGTCTTACCCCCATGAGCCGGTCGTGTTTGTGGGGCTGTGATGCAGTGAATTGAGGGCCCACTAAGTGAGAAGGCAAGAGGGTGCAATTTATTTGTGGTTTGGGCATAGGACCAGAGATTAGGAAACTCACATGCTCAAATTCAATTCTGTCAGCTATATAATATGTCAAAATATAGTTATAAAATACATGCAAATATTCCTTTTCCTCTCCTCATTGTAAACAGCTAAAAATGCTCTGCTAACTTACCCTAGTAGGTGGATAATGCTAGATTATTCCACTAAATTCACCAAGTTTCTTAATGTGTTCTAATTCTTTCTGGGCTTTAAGGTTACTGTAAAGAGTGATTTGTGGGGAAAAATCTGATTGTAGTTGATGTCAATTGTTCTATTTAAAATGATGTAAATATAACTCTGGGGCATTGTTTTTCCTGTGGGATTTGTGCTATAACAATAGGTTATTCAATTATGCTTAAGTCTAGTCTGGTAACCATATCAACTAAGACATATTTAAACAAATTATGTAAGTCCTAACCAGGTTTTATAATAATGCTAGGTTTTAAGTTAAATAAACAAACAAATAAACAAAAACCAAGCAAACATGCCTTTTTTGTATCTTTGACCTATGACTAGGAAAAAAGTTTGATGGAAATATTGATGACTTTAGCTTTCTGAACCTAGTTCACAAGCGGTGTTTGAAGGAGAAATTAAAATGTTCATTGTCTAAGTGGTGAGCCAAAAAAGGAACTTTTAAATTATGAATTGGGTTAACATCTGTTGGGCAAACTGTTTGCTTAGCCTTATTTTAACATTTCACTTCCCTCACTACCCCCCTGTGTCTCTCACACATCTGGGAATGTGGTGAGAGCACCACAGAAGCAATTATAAAGCCAGAGTCCAGTTAAGGACCCTGAATTTTCCATTTTTAGCCTCTGCTACAACATAGGGATGTCCCAAGAGTGGCTTGTGTGGACTCCACAGGAATAAATGTCTTGATTTAAAATACAAATCAAGCCACAGTTGCAACAAAAGAGAGACTTTGAAAAGGCCAGTGGATACAAATAAGCTAACAAAACTTTCAAGAGTTTATTTAAACCCTCTTATTGAAGATGTTAAAATATTTTCTTTTAATGGATAGTGTGTCATCTACTCAGGAGAAATATTTCAGAAACAAGAGTTAAAAGGTCAAACTTTTTAGTGGAAACTGATTCAAACAAGCAGGAAATGGAGATTATCAAGGGCGGGGGCTTTGGCATAAAACAGCTCTGAGTTCCTATCCCTGGCCCTGTCACTTCCTGGTGTTGCCTGGGAGCAAATCATTTAGTTGTATAAGGGTCAGTGTCTTGGCAGTATGATGATGACATTTACCTCATCACGTTATGGAGAATTGAATACAATGATGCACATGCTTATCACAGTGCTTGGCATGTTACATGCATAAAATAAATATTACTAATAGCTGCAGGTCACAGTGAGATCATTAAAGGACCATGTTTATTGATGTATATAGTGGCATCAAGAAACTATTTAAGGAATCACAATAGTGAAACTGTGGAAATGATTTTTATGATGAAATGGGAAATAAAGTGACTTCCCAAATAGCATTTGAAGGGGCCACACACTGAAAAAGAAAACATGACCCACTGTTGTGCTGAAACAGTCAGGGTTCTGATAAGTCCATTGGCTGAGTGAGGAAGCATTATAGGCATGACAGTAGTTCATATTTTCTCCAAGTCCCCAAACTGTGCTTCTATGTGTAAGGATTAGACCTGAGGAGATAAGTCACTGTGATGTGTGAAAGTAAATTAAAGTACCAATCATTGCTCTTTAATCATTCCAGTCTTATATTTTTCAAAAATCCTCTACAGGGAGCCAGTAAAACGTTTTAAAAATGTAAAACTGATTATGACACTCACCTACTTAAAAGCATTCAGAAGGTCCCCAGTGCTGTCAATGTTAATCCCAAGGCATGCGGCAAAGTCCTCTGAAATTGCCTGCACTCCTCCAGCCTCACCTGGACCACTACCCTGCCTGCCCCAGCCTACTGCAGTATAGTATTGGTAAGTTCCCTGATGCCCTGTGGTCTCTTTTGCTTCTATACCTTGACTTTCACCATTTCTTCCTCTTTGATTATTCTACATCCAGCCCTTGGGCAGGCTAATTACCATGAGTCTTTTAAGATTCAGCTCAACCATCTTTCTTCTTGGAGAAGAATTTCCTCTCCTCACTCCGTCCCTTCACTCCCCTGCAGTTGGGTGTAACCAAGTGTATCATTCCCTATGTCCGTGAAATTGCAGTGCAGTCTTCTATTTACATGTTTGTATCTCCTTGACCCCCATTCGACTATACATTTTTAAGGCCATGAATAATGTCTTGTTCATCACTTATAGTATAATCTCAATAAATATTACTTGAAAGAATGAACTGTGCCTATGAAGCTCTTCTAGACTTACCTTTTTTTTTTTTTTTTGAGTAGGAGTCTTACTCTATTGCCTAGGTTGGAGTGCAGTGGCATGCTCACAGCCACTGCAGCTTCCACCTGATGGACTCAGGTCATCCTTCTGCCTCAGCCTTTCAAGTAGCTGGAACTACAGGCCTGCACCACCATGCCTGGCTAATTTTTTAATTTATTGTAGGGATGAGGTTTCGCCAATTTGCCCAGGCTGGTCTCAAACCCCTGGACTCAGGTAATCCTCTCACCTCTGCCTCCCAAAGAGCTAGGATTACAGGTGTCAGTCTCCACACCTGACTGAACTTGCCTTTTATATATCAAACTGAATGCTCATGGTTTTTTTTTTTTTTTTGAGATGGAGTCTCACTCGGTTGCCCAGACTGGAGTGCAGTGGCCGCTCCTGGCAGCCTCGCCTGCTGGGCTCCGGCGATCCTTCCGCCTCAGCCTTCCAAGTAGCCGGAATTACAGGCATGTGCTACCACGCCTGGTTGAATTTTTGATTTATTGTAGAGATGAGGTCTCGCTGCCCAGGTGGGTCTCGAACCCGCGGGTTCAGGCAATCCACTCACCTCCAGCCTCCCAAAGGTGCGGGATTACAGGCTGAGCCTCCGAGCCCGGCTGCTCATGGTTTTTTATTTTTTTATTTCCTTGGTTTAATATCAGCCTGTTCCCCAAAGGTAAGACTCCCTGAGCTCTAGGACTTAAAAACATAAATTGGGAACAACCCTAAGAAACTTACGGTACCTGCAAACTGCACTGTTAGATTTGGCAAGAGTGTGATTCAGTTTATGTAATCCCAGATTCAGGGAGAATTCCAAACAAGGACCTCATCATGTGTTATCATTTGAAGAGTAACATTAACTTGGGTCAATTCTTGATCCAGTGTCAATAGTCTTGAGTTTTTCCTTTACATAAAATATGCGGCATTCATCAAGACCAGTGAATGGTTTATTTATCATAAAGTGCATTACTGATATTTGATAAATGTTAAATAGTGATAATAAGGAGGCTAATCAAAGTCTGGTTTTAGATATATGTTTGTGCTAAATAGAAAAGTTAACCCCCGGGTCTACACTGACATCTGTCGTGCATTCTCACTGTACTTGTCTCAAGGACTACTACATGTGATTAAGGGAGGGATCCCCTCACAGCAGAATTACAGAGGTTTCTTCACTGCCCTAACCTCCCTCCCAAATGTCCGCAACCACTAATGTAAAAATTTGGCCGTACTTTCATTGCACTATTAAGTTTTTAATTTCCAAAACTTTTTAAAATTTATTTTTTGCACAACCTTGGGTTCTTTGCATCCTTAGAACTGGTATTATGAGTATGTAAGTTATATATATGGTGTGTGTGTGTGTGTATACTCATATATATAATACATACATATGTGTGTGTGCATTCCCCTGTTCCTCGGATTATTTAAAGAAAAATACAACATCTTTAAATACAAATATGTGGATATCTAAACTATAGAAGTAAAAGAGGTGATTCTAAGGAAAGATAGCCCAAGATCACCTTTTTAAAAAAAATTATTAGAGGGCAACTAGATACTTAGCAAAAGTAGTTATAGCCATTGACCTGATTCTTATATGCATCTCATTTCATCTACTCTACAATACATCCTTCGTGTAGTGAAGTCCATATGCAGAAGCAATGTGTTCAGTTTATAGGAATATAAAACTATGTCCAATTGTATCCCATAATGGGAAGATAATCATAAATATGAAGTCGGTCAAGGTATTCAATTATTGCCCCCTTTCGTTTGAAGTAAAGTGATATTTTGATTGTCCAATTGAAAATACAGTAGCTTATCTGTTCGAAATAAATTTGCAACCAGAAGGCCATTCATTGCCTGGGAAATCTCATTTTCCCCCAATTATACTATTCAATGTGTTTAATCATTAACTGGAAAAGAATAAATTCAGTTTTAAAAAAAGGAATCATAAGTCTTCATTGCTATTGCTAAATTATCTCTCATTAGTGTGGCAGTAAAAATTAAATGCCAAAGATCGCTGAATAGCTCTCTTGTTTTTTTTGAAGAGCAAAAGTTTAAGTTCTTCTCTGCAAACTCATGTTAAATACTAAAAATTTCTTTAAAAATAATATAAAAGGCTTCCTCCACCATAAATAGAGGGCAGATTGAAATTTAAAACTTAAAGACTTAGCTCTAATTTGATATAATGCTTATATAAATTATGCTTATTTTAATGCAAGGTGGTATAGTTTTGATCCCCATAAAGTACATTTTTACTGAGTTTCTTGGGATTCAAATATAAATGAAAATAATATATTTAAAGTCCAGGCAAATGAGTCAGACATATTTGCTGCTTTTGCCTTTGGATCACACGTGGCTTCAGATTGAGAAAAAGAAAAAAATATTGGCTCCATTTAAATAGCATTTTAATGCATTTTAAAAACTTGTTATTACCCGCAATTTTTATTAAATATTAAAACTAAAATCATGTCTCAAGTCTACCTTCACTTAGATGATTATTAAGAAAAAGATTATAACTTATTTGGCAAAGATGATTATGAGCTTCTTAATTATAGATCCAGAAATATTTGCTGAAATTTTTGCTTTCATTCTGGATAAATACAAACCTGATTGTCTAGTGGGGATTAGACATTTTTGCTCACAATGGTTCTAGATACTATGGTTTTCAAAGAGGAGAGATTTCTTTTGTCTCTGTGGGGCCTGGAGGAGAAACATGCATGCACAGACCATGCATATATACATAATAAATTAATTTTGAAACATAGCTATTGGGCACTTTCTGTAAGTTTCAGGTGTAGTGCTAGATAGTGGGAAAATTAAAAGGAGTACGACACACCCTTTTGCTTGAGTTCAGCATCATGGGGGAGACACATATCTATATGGGAGTAGGAGAAAGACATTGTAAAAACACACGAGAATAAAAATTCAAGGCTAACTTTTATGTGCTCTTTTAATTACTTCATTTCCACCAATGAAACTTCCTCGGTCCTTTTTATATAAATAGTGAAAACAAATACTAAATTCTGCTTGTCCTTGTAGGCAGCTGGTGAGAGCTCTCTAAAAGACGATGTATCAGTGTCTTTAGGTTTCCTTTTGAAGCCAGGTTTAAACAAAAAATACTAGACCATACACAGATACTACAAATGTCTGAGGGTAACTGAATACTCCTTTTCACATTTTCCCCTTCCCATTGTTCCTGCCTTCTTTCCCTCTGAATGGTTGCCTATTATACATATTTTTATACATCTATATACAGAAAAGATAGGCCTGAAAGCATTTTATGAAACATAATTATAAGATACCACAAAAGCCACAAGAAGAGAAAGACAGCTTAAAAGAAAACACAAAGCTAGAACTAAATTTTCATATTTCACATACAGTCACTCAAGTGCCCTGGGTATGATGGAATGGTAATAGAGCAGGTAAAAATGCAGAGGAATGATGCCTATCACAGTACAGGAGCTTCCGGAGAAATGGAAAGCCTGCTTGTGGAAAGATCATTTAGTTGTTGTTAAGATAAAAGTGCTAAAATTTCAGTATGTTCAATGTGGGGAAATGACAACATATGCTTCATAACTAGTACTTCTATTTTATTTAACATGATTTATTGTGATTTACAGCACCTTTTTTTTTGCATTACTTTAATAAATCTTATGTGTATTCAAAGAGCCTAAATCTGGGACAGTGTGTGAAAGAGACTGTCCAGTGTGGCTTTATAAATCCTCTGTGTCCAGAGCAACCCCTTTGAAAACTTTATTTTTGTGGAAGGGGAATTGTGAGTGTATGCGGAAGGGGAGTGGATATAAACGTGTTTTTCTAAGCAATTTCCCTTTAATTAAAAATGTGTTTTGGATTTATATTTATTTACACTTGAATTATCAAAATGTTCCCTTGGACGAATTTTTTCCCTTTGAGGCATCTTAACTCACCCTCCCGGAAGCCACATTTTGCCATAAGTAGAAAAACTCCACACCAAGAATCTGGAGTTTTGTTCCAGACTCTAACCCTACAATTTTGTGTGGGTTTTAAACTTGGCACAATGCATGATCCCATCCCTAATCACAATCCATAATAGTACAGTGTGTGACAGTGGGGACAGGAGAAGGACTCTCCTGAAATATACCAATAAATCCATTTGGGATAGATGTCTGTTTACTGTTCTTTGCTGACTGATCCTAGGGAGAATTTCCCCTCCAGCCAGACCCTTCTTTGTACCCAAGATATCAGATAAACACGCATTCTGAAGCCTGCAGACAGTGTATCTCCTACTTTAAAATTACTGGTCTAATTACAAGGATGTCCATCCCACTCTCTGCTCGCCATTTGTCCTAACTGTGCAGCTCTCATGTCTTGCTTTGATTCATGAGACCTGGAGTACATTCCGCCTATGATATACCCATACAGCTGCCTATAGGGTCCATTGCATTTTTACCCAAGAGATAGCTTTCCTTATACATTTGCCTTTCACAAAGGCAAAGTATAAAGCACACAAAAGATTTCCACCTAAACCCACTAAGTTGAGGCTTTTCTAGTTACCTTACCTGTCCATTGGGGGAGGGGGGGAAAGGCTTCCTCTGAGTCATCTCAATTGAAGCAAACATTATTTTCTCTTCTGTGGGGCTTTGGTGGAGGCCTAGCTGATCTAGACAAAGGGTCTCCTAACTTTGCCAGTTTTGCTTTCTGTAAATGTGGCACTGCTGGCCTTCAAGATAACAATGTGCTCCACCCTGGACAATGGCCTGAGGATTCCACTTGATTGTCACCCACAACCTCTAAACCACTGTGGGTCAGAGCCCAGGTATTTTGCTGTGTCTAATGGCAGATTGGAGGTTCTCAAACATCTAAACAACGAAAGTAATAAGAGCACCTTTAAAAAGTATTTGTTAGCACTCACCCCAGAGACTTAACTATTATTTAAGAAAAACATTATAATTGTGGTGAAATTATAGATTACCATTTTTCTCAGACTTCCTACAGTTAACCTCTACCCATTATACTCCTATATTTGGAGTAGTCTACTGAGCTACTTGGAGGAAGTCCATTAACTCAGTGCTTCCTACTGGAGTTATAGGAGAAAAAGGAGAAGTTTTTATGATTCTTATTTCATAAAGTGTCATCTTATTTATAGAAAAATGAGACAGCAAAGTGCGCTTTCTTTTAAATCTGGCCTTTACTGCACCATATAATTTATGGTAATATAATAAGTGATTTGAAAATAAAGATTTGAGACAACATTTCAGCATTAGTGTTTTTAAGACAAAACAAACATTCAAAATAAAACCTAAACCACCAGAGTGAACTCTATCATTAAATGCCTACTTTTTGCTAAATTTGTAGTTATGGCAGCACAAAATCTCAAACTCTTCAATTGTGACTGCTTGCAAAGTAAAAATAATTGTATTATTTTCTGTGGTACTAGGGTACTATGGCTTATTATATTTTTTATTCCAAAAGTCCAAATGGATTTGCATCAGCTGCTATTAAATGGGATTAATGAACTTAGAGGAATTTAAATAACAGGATGAGATTTCAGAGATGAACAAACTGCCGATAATATTTCAGGCTTCTGATTCTGAATTATTTCAGCTTTGTCTCATCAAGGCTCATTGAATCTTATTCCATTATACATTTACAAATCAGAGTGAACTTTTTAGCTTGCATGAAATAAATTCAATCCAAAAGCCCCTTTCCTGCCCATAGTAAGCAATCTACTAACATGCTATTGTGCCAAAAATAAATGTGAGAAATACTATAAATAACAAATGCCAGACAGTTCAACCAAGATCATTAATGCTGTGAAACAGCTCTCACCTTCATTTGTTATTTTTTCTGTCACTTAAGAAAACTGTATGTCCCAAGGCTCACGGTATGGGGTAAAATTATGAGGAGGAGAATCCCTAAAACTAAGGACATAAAAAGAGACCCTATCCTTTTCCAACTTCCCTTCTCCTCACCCTTTTGTTAGATAGGTCATTCTAATTTTGTTATTATTTTTAAGACAGGGTCTCATTCTGTTGCCCAGGCTGAGGTGCACAATGTGGACTCTCAGCTCAAGCCATCCTCCTTCTTCAGCTTTCTGAGTAGCTGGGACTACAGGCTTGCATCACCACACCCAGCTAATTTTCCTATTTTTTGTAGAGACGGGGTCTCACTTTGTTGCCCAAGGCTAGTCTCTAACTCCTGGGCTCAAGCAATCCTCCCATCTTGGCCTCCCAAAGTACTGGGATTACAGGCAAGAGCCACCACGCCTGGCCTAGAATGTTTTTCTAACATTCTATACTTGTGTTACCTTTGTACTCATAAATTGTTTTGTTTGTCTTGCCAGCTTTGTGGATCCTATTCTTGAACCTAGCGTCAAAGCGTCAAAGAACCCTTATCATGAGGGCAAAAGAGACTCTTTCTTGTCCTGTTTTTAGGGCAAAGTTGTTTCCTGTTATTTGCGTTTACTGAAAAAGTAAGAGACCTCTAATTGTAAACTTAATTTCTTTTTTTTTTTTTTTTGGTATGGAGTCTAATTCTAGCACCATCTCAAAGTTCTATACTCATGATCAAATTTCTCCAATAAAATCTCCCTTGGGTTAAAGGTTCTGCTTCCTCCTCTCGTGGTGTGCAAGACATATCTGTTGAATTCACTTGAATTGGAAGGGAATGGTATGGATCAGTGGTTCTTAAATTTGAGCATGTCCTAGAATCACTTGGAGGGTGACTAAAACAGATTTCTTTTTTTTTTTTTTTTTGAGTTGGAGTCTCACTGTCACCCAGACTGGAGTGCAGTGGCCGCTCCCGGCCACCGCAGCCTCGACCTGCTGGGCTCCGGCGATCCTTCCGCCTCAGCCTTCCGAGTAGCCGGAATTACAGGCATGCGCTACCATGCCCAGTTGATTTTTTGATTTATTGTAGAGATGAGGTCTCGCTGCCCAGGCGGGTCTCGAACCCGCGGGCTCAGGCAATCCACTCACCTCAGCCTCCCAAAGGCGTGGGATTACAGGCTGAGCCACCGAGCCCGGCTAGATTTCTTGGCTGGATCCATTCATTCAGAGATGGAGCCTGAGAATTTGCATTTCTTTTTTTTTTTTTTTTTTTTTGAGTCGGAGTCTCACTCTTAGCCCAGGCTGGCACACTCACGGCCACCGCAGCTTCGACTTGCTGGGCTCAGGCAATCCTTCCACCTCAGCCTTCTAAGTAGATAGAACCACAAGTGTGCGCCACCACACCTGGCTAATTTTTCTTATTTATTGTAGAGACAAGGTTTTGCCAAGTTGCCCAGGCTGGTCTCAAACCTGTGGGCTCAAGCAATCCTCTTGCCTTTGCCTCCCAAAGTGCTGGGATTACAGGCGTGAGCCACTGCATCCAGCTGAGAATTTGCATTTCTAACAAGATCTTAGATTTTGCTGGTTCTGCTGGTCTGGGGACCACATCCTAATATCCTGAGTGCATGCGGGGGGTGTGGATCAGATATAATCTCCAAGGGCTTTCAATTTTTTATTCCCTCTTATGGAAATATGCAAAATATTAATGATGTAAATTAAAAGGAACCTTATCTTTTGTTATAGAAAAGGTACTCCAAATTCTTTGAGTGTTCTCAAAAATGTATATATAAGTATGTTTGAATCATGTCTATTTTATTGGTTCATTATTCTATCATTTCTATAGAGGTAAATCGTTGTAGAAAACTTCAAGTATTCCAACAAGTTCAAGAATTTGCTTAATTATTGAGTTCTTTAATGCAATTCCTTCATTTTTGTGTATGTCTCAATGTCTAATGTACCTTTTATTTATTCTCCAGTAGTTAAAAGCAGGCAGATGTAAGGAGATATTAAAATATGCAGCACTATTTGAGGTGCTACACAATGTCTGTATTGGATGTCCCAAATAATAAATGGAGTCTAACAAATTTCAAAGAAACTACTTTCAGTGCCAAAGATTTGCCTCCACTGTTTCCTACATGCATGTTGGCTGTGGACTTTTCCTGGGTATCCCATACATCCACAAAGCAGCATCCCTGGGTCCTTAAAAAAGTCAAGCTCTTCATGGTTAACAACCCCTTGAATTACCTTAATTTTCCTTTTTTGAGCTGCCCTGTGAAAGCTGTCTGGCATTAATTCCAAATACTAGAAGTAACTCTGTGAATAGGTACAGTCTAAATCTTCCACCCACAGATCATGATTCAGGCTATAAAATGGATTAACCAGAGAAACCCAAGCATTTGGAATATCCATTTACACATTCCCAATTTATGAGCATAATAATCACAGCACATATTTAGCACTCAAGGTAGGAACTCCATTTCCTCAGTTGTTAAGTCAAGTATCCTATTTGGCCCAAATGGCTTAAATGGTTAGTATTTTTTTTTCAAGTTGTTAGATAATCCACAGGTGCTTCTTGGAAACACCTAGCCACCCAGTCTATACCTTGGCATCACCAGGGCTCAGGTAGTATCAGACCAGTTTTCACTGACTTCAGGGATATAAGAAGAGCCAAACCTCAGCAAAAAAAGAGAAAAAATACCAGCAAATCAGGTATCACACAAAGGCATTCAGAAAGGTGGATTAAGGTAATTCAAGGATTGAGGATGTTGTACACAGATATTATACCCCAAATCACCTTTTTACCCCTTATTTCACTGATAAATAAATTATATTCAATACAGCCAAACAATGAAGAAAGATACCAATACAGTCTCCTGAATTCTAGCTACCCTGGTTGGTAGGTCCATCACACGTCGTCACCTGGGAGCCTCTCAGAAATGCAGCATCTAATGAAATCAGAATCTACGTTGTAATACAATCTCCAGTAACCCATATGCACATTAAAGCTTGGGAAGCATATTCTAAAGCATTTGTTCTCAAAATGTGGGCTGCAAACCACCTTACCAGCACCACTTGGGTTGCTTCTTAAACATTCCGGTTTTCTTCACCGTCTGCGTCCCATGTAGAGATCCTTCATCAGAATTTCTGAGGGTGATGCCCAAGCATTTGCATTTTAAATGAGTACTATAGGTCCTTAATGCTCAAAATGTGGTCCAAAGATGGACCGGATCAGCCTGACTTGGGAGCTTGATGGAGATTGAGACTCTCAGGGCCACCTTTTGACCTGTGATCAGGGCCAGCATTTTAATAAAAACCTCAGGTGATCCTCTGCACGTTAAATTTTGAAATGTTATGTGCATAGGTGTATAAATGGGGGGGGGGGACTGTGATATTCAGTCTCTTGAAGCTTCAAATGAAAAAAAGAAAGAGAAGAAACTAACTCAACAACCAGGCCCACTTCTAACAATCACAGGGCTTGGGACAAGCAGACAGCTGAGGCCCATATACCATAGGTATAAATATTTAAAAGTTTTAAGTCAGGCTAAGAAATTATAAAATAAAAGATCATCTGTCCTCCTACTTGGAAAAATTTATCTTTCTGATCATCTGGAAGGCCAGGGTTTTAAGTCCTTAGACTCTTTGGTTTTCTGTGCCGGAATATGGTAGAGCAGAGAGCCAACTGCAGTCCTGACTGTGATCTGCTTCCTTTCTCTTTTAACCTAGGCTCTGTCCCATCCATGAGGCCGCAATACACTTTCGTAGCCACCCAGTCTATACCTTGGCATCACCTGGGCTCAGCGAGAGGTTTAGACTCCGACAACGTGGTCTTTGTTCAGGAGAAGAGACCCAGGAGAGAGGCCCGTGCATGCCCTGGAAGTTGACACAGCATCTATAGGGAAGAAAGTTTCAGTGTCAGGTACTTCAAGCATTCTTAGAAAAGAGGACACATACTTTGAATGACATGTTCCCTTGGCAACACAGACTTCTAACCCAGTATAGAAGAATCAGAGCAGGACTGAGTATGGGGCCCAGATAGGGGCTTCTCTTTCTTTGGTCTCCAGGTTATACTGTTTGCAACACTAGATACTGGTGACTTTCTGAACATACATACCAGAAGGCCATATGGAGTCTGACTAAAAGCATAGACTGCAGTAATTCCTATCTAGTTTCACATCTTAGATCTACCACTTACTCTCTGTGCAACTATGAGCAAGTCACTACCCTCAGTTTTGTGGTCAGTAAATGAGGCTAATGGTGACAACACATCATAGGACCATCGTGAAAATTAAGTAAAAACATGCAACTAAAGCAATAGCACAATGCTTAAAACATATCAATTCGATAAATGCCAGTTATTACTATTATAGATTATTATTCTTCCCAACATTGTTACCTAGGTGTGACTTCGACTGGCAAAAGCATTTTAGTATTTCTAAACGACCACTTGGGACCATTTATGATTCATGTTTTAAATCAGGTAGGCACCTTTGTTCATAAGTACAGGGGCACAGGACATTTTTAGGTAAAAGATAAACTTTATTTTCTCGTTGGTGTCTTTTAAGAATGATACTTTTAGCTGCTATGTGAAAAGGTATGGTATGGGTACAAGTTAGTGCCAAGAAAATAAATTGAGGGGAAGGGGTGAGAGGTAACCAGAGAAGGAGTTAATGAGTGGGACAGAAAATAAAAGGGAGGAGTCCCACTCTAGAAATGTGGCTAAAACAGAAACTAAAAGAGTTGCACCTTGGAATCGGAGGAAGGAGGAAATAAGAGTTTCAAAAAGGAGATAAAAGGCCACGGAATGCAGAAGACAGGTTAAGCATAATGAGGAATAAAAAACTATTCCTTGAACTTGGTCATAAGGAGGTAATTGATGACATAACCAACTGATTCAGCTGAGTTGGGAGGACTGGTTAGAGAGGATATAGGAGCCGAAGAATGTCAATTTCTCCTGCAAGAAGTCTAATTCTAAGAGAGGAGGGAAGGACAAAGACAAATAGCCTTGTTAGGGGAGAACAGGATCAAGAGAAGAGAATTGGGTATGTTTTATTTCTAGATGTGAGAGAACAGTCTTCATCTTACACGTTTGTAAAGTCCACTACTTGTATCAACTCTGAAGTTATTAAATACTAGGAAAACATAAAAGACAAAAGGAAAGGTTTAAAGAAAAGGAATAAAGAAAGGAAGGTATAAATGGCATAGTAGCATCCCAGAGAAAGCAGAGGGACTCTGACTGTACTGGTTTAATTATGGGATGTTTCAGAAGATTGTTTTAATTGATTGTATTTACTCTAAAAAATAAAGAGGGTCATCTGTTGAGGTTGAGGAGATTGAGATTGGACCAGGGAACAGGAGATCTTCTACACAACATTAGGTATAAAAAAATGAAATAAACCTAACAGGTAAATATCCACTTTGGACTTGGTTATCTTGACATGGCTGGGTGGCCAGGCTTTTTTATGACATTGATTGTGTAGATAATTGCCTCATATTTCCACTGTCTGGGTAGATACTACTTATGGATTTTAGATGTTTCCCTAGAGCTATGAACTGTCACCATAGTTCATGCCTTACAATAGAAACTAAGCAAGGCTTTTGGAAAGGGAGAAGAAATGTTTTGCATCAAACTTCATGACATGCCGTGCTACTAATGCGTTTTGAATTCCACACTCCAAAACATCTGGCAGGGCTCCCATGATTCATACATCCATTGAGAGCTTCTAGCTCCAAATTTAGTTAAATAAATTGTTAAGGATGTGTTTTTATTATATAAACTTGAGTTCCAAATAAATTCCAAGTACTCTTGGAAATTTCAAACATGAATCCCATAAATAGTTTTAGATTTTTACTGTAAGGGTCTGAAGGACTAAATGATTATTTAACAATAATTCTAGTACAAAAAATGCTACTGAATGATTGTTTTGCCTTTAACTATTGTGAACATTATTTTCTTACAGGAAATTTCAGTCATTGATAATTGATATTTAACATGGTTATTTCTGCCCTACAAGGAAATATGTATACGCTCAAAATATTTTGTTGTGTTTTGAGTAAATTTTAAACCTTGAAACATTTGGCACCATGCCTAGAGTAATTGTTTCCGAGTGAAACATTTTTCCATAACAATAATTAAATTTGAATTTATGAACGTGTTAAGGACATTTTAACATTAAAACAATAATTAACTACAAGGAAGTTAATTTTCAATTTACTCTAGATACCCAATTTATACATTATTTTGAATTTTTTTTACAAGACCTAGAGCTGTCCTTCTTAAACTTTAATATGCACAAATTTTCCTTAAAGATTTTGATAAAATGCAGATTGAGACTCAGTGGATCTGGGGTAAGACCTGAGATTCTGCATGTTTTAACATTGCATCAGAATTGATGTAGTGATGTAGTGATGCAGTGATCCGTGGACCAACCTTTTGACTAGCAAGGATCTAGTTTTTTCAGAATATGTAATCTACAGATAGTTTAGGTAATGTGTTTTGGATTTGCTCTTCAGTCAAATAAAAAAATAAAAGAAAGGCAATTTTACAATTTAGAATTGTCCTTTCAGGTAAGCATATTGAGCCTCAGATAATCAAGTTTTACTATGATTACTTATCACATCCTTAGTAATCTGAAGACCCTCCCAGAGTTCTATATGTTGGTAAGTAAATAACTCCTTCATTAGGGAGGTCAACTCAGGGCAAAATGAATCCAACACAATGTCTGAGATAATGATTTTGTTTCTTTCCATCACAGAAGTGGAAAAATGTTTTATAAATCCCTAGGAATGTCTCTTAGAACTATTTCTCAGCAAATAATCAAAACTGGATTTATAGCCCAGCCCACAAGCCTCTGCATGATGTGGCCCATACCTTACCTTCAACCTCTGCCACTCCTTTTCCCTCCAGGAAGTGACACTAACCTTCTTTCAGTTTTTCCTGTGTGCCCAGGGCCTTTGCATTTACTGTTTCCTTTGCCTTGCACACTTTAGCACTCTCCTCTCCAAATCTCAACACTTACCCCCTGATTAACTCCTTTTCATACTATACATCTCAGTTCAAACATTCATTCTCCCCCAGGGCTTCCCCTAGCCCTCAGTCCACGTTCAATTCCTTCTAGCATCTTGTACCTTTTTACAAGTCAGTTAACATAATTAGCAATCATGGATTTAATTATTCCCTTATTTAATGCCCTCCTACTCAACTAAACACTCCACAAAGGTGTGAACTAGGTTTATTTTGTTCCTGTCTCTCCATGCTGAGCACAGTCCCTGGCACAGTCTCTGGGCTTTCAGATTAAACAATTGAGGAAGGGAAGGTAAAAGTGTTTCCTTTTACCTTCAGTTGTGTTTGCATTTTTAGGGAGCCCACTAAAAACCATTTCTAATACTCTTATGATGACCAAAGAAAGGTTTTAGCAAATACTTTGTCATCACAAGTGTATGATAGGTATTAACAATAATGGAATTCTAGAATGAAAGGGCTAAAAGAGACACAAGTTTGCAGAAGGCAAATCTGACAGAAAGAGATTGACTTGCTTAACATCCTCCAACTAGTTAGTGTTCAAGGGGTCCTAACACTTAGATGGTCTTCCCTGTGAAACACGTCTATTTATATCCCAGAGGAAATGTTTGCAAATATAGGCAAAATGATGTTTTATTCTGCTTCAGGTATCTTTAGATATGGAACTTCACAACAATGACCAGCAGCTAAGAACTATAATACAAGTTTAATTTAGACTACTAAAATAAGACATCAGCATTTTCCCAAATTTATGTCTTTAAAAAAAATCTCCCAGATTAATGTCACTTAAATCTGCTTACTCCCATCAATCCAGGACTCCTGTAAATTTATGTCACCATTTTGATACAGTCAAAATTAGCTATGAACTCTTCTATATATTTTCGATGTCTGAGTTATATATTTATTTTTATAGGCTAAGAGCTCCTTTGAACTTGTTAGTTCCTAAGGGCCAGGAGGATTTTACAAATCCCTTCTAGAAATTCACACATGACATCAAAATAAATATTATTTACCAACTCTGGTACCAGAAAAGAGGAGGTCAAAAGGTATAACTTTACCCAAGAGTAGAATTCATGTATTTGTTCTATCTTTCCTTCTCAAAGAAATTTCCTAAGTTTGAAATTGATTTACATACTGGGTACGATGCACACTATTTGAGGGATGATTATGTGAAAAGCCCAGACTTCACCATTATGCAAAATATCCATGGAACAAAACTGTATTTGTACCCCTCCCAAATTTATAAAAAACTGAAATGTACATTATGTACACATTATTTAGTTAATAATGTGCTTTAGCACCTCCAGACTCTGCCTCACCAATATAAAATAAAATGAGAGATCATGCAGGAAACCCTATTTGTATCAGTGGTTCATCCGAGTAGGGAGTATTCAGAAGGTTCAAAGATGCTGAGGAGGGAGACACACGTGAGCGCCACATGCGAACAACCTTTAAGGAATTTGCCAAGGTTTCATATGTCACTCCATGACAATCTAATATAATGAATATTTTCTTCAAGGGGAATTCTGAGTTAAGTGATGGTTTTTATTAATTTCTCAAACTGCTTTGGCCTAGTGAACCATGGGCTCTGACTACAGAAGGTAGGGAGCATGGGCTCCAGCCCAAATGCTGTCAAAAGATAAGAAATGGCTCCGACAGACATCAATCTGTTACTGTTCACAGGGCTGTCTCTTCCCCTCCTTCTCCTTCCAGTTATTAAGCAACAGTGTCAGTCATGGACCCGTTCCTCTTTTCTCTTTTTATTAATGATTTAACATGGATATGTCATTACTGCTCTATACATCTTTATGCAGATGGCACGACTGTGCATTTTAATGGCAAATCTGTTTCTCACTTAACTACTGAACTGCAAAAAGACTTTGGCAGACTGGTTCCAGGAAAACAAACTGGTTTTAAAAGCAGCAAAAACTAAAACAATGCTTTTTGGCTCTACTGCTCATCAGAGCTTGAATAGTGATTACTTTAAAAGCCAGAATGATTTGAGAAAATGGCTTATTAGAGATCATTTTAAAATATTAGGTTAAATGTGAGCACATGGTTAAGAGTATATTATATGTTGTTTTATTAAGTGTTAGCAGACTGGACTAACGAAGGAATGTTTTAGATTTTATGGGATAAGGTTGTTGTTTTAAAGTGTATGTAATAATATTTTTCACATACTAGTTAAAAACCAATGGAAATTTTTAAAATTCAATTTTCTAAAGATCATTAAAAAACAAATTGGTCTTAAAAACCTTAGTATTTAATGCTTATACTCAACAAATGTAAACTAGGTCTGCTAAAGTAATTTCTATGAATGGAAGGTCCGAAACAAATATAACTTGTAGCTGATTTTGCTTACACAGATAAATCATAATTTATGTTCTAATCTACATATACAATAATTTTAAAATACCATACTTTGAAAAGTTAACCCACAATTGTCTTCTTTTCTCTGTTTCTGTTTCCACCTCTCTCTTCTTCTCTTGTTTATTCTATATATTTTAAAAATATATTTCAATTAAAACTTTCTTTAAAAACCATAGATCTTTCTTATCTATTCCATTGTATATAATTGCCTTTAGTTCTTTTTGTAAGAGTATTAAAGTTTTGGTAAAGGCAAGGTTTGTTCACTATAGAAAATACAGGAAAGAAAAAGAAATAAACCCTGCACAACTTCACCACTCAGAGTGCTTTTTATTTTCTTTACTCTTCTGTCTTTGTAATCTACATATCAGATTCTACTTGACTAATCTACTTATCAACAAGATGCTTTAAAGTAGTATTATAAAGTTCATAAAAATAATAAAGTATCATAAAAATAAAATAACATCATAAAAATAAAACTAGAAAGAGCCTTAATGATCACCTAGCCCAGAGATTTCTAAACCTGTATCAATTATGAGATTCTTTTGTTATATACAATTTCAACATGTACCACAAATCACAGACGATCTGCCCTATAAGAATGGGAAACCTAGAGCCATATCTGATGCTTCTGTCCCTCTTCTCTTTCCCTTTCCTGGAAGAGCGGTTTGAAGTCAGCTTTCTGACTCAGTCCCCCTAATTTTACTTTGATGATAAGAAGAACTATTTCCAGAGTGGTTATAAACTTGCCCAAGGTAACACACAAAAAAAAAAAAAAAAAAAAAAATCTCGGCCAGATGTGTGTCAAGTATTCATCAAAGCATTGGATCAAGATAAGATTCTTACTCCCAAAGCACCACAATGCCGATCATTGCTGGAGGGTTGAGCACATACCATGGCATAGAAAAGAACTGGAGGCTGTGGGAGAACAAAAGAACAGAACCTGACCTATATCAGCCCAATTGATTTAGTTGGAAAACCCAACTTTCAGGCAAATATCTGGTCTTACAAAAGGTGTGACCTGAAAGTCATGAACTACTTTTATTGTTTAATCCCAGTGTCATTTAGCTTTTGATGGATAAAATCAACATTCCTGAGGTCAGAGTTTATATATTGGTGGAGTGTGGGAGATTATGGAACACATGAGCTTTTTGGAAACATGATTGCTCATTGTAGCCTGAGTTAGCTTGAACCCAATACATCCTGACATTACATTGAAAATTTGCTTCATTTTTTTCTCCTTTTGGATTGGCAGCTATAATAGTCAATGTTTTTCTATGTCAAACACAAAAACTCCCCAAGAGCTCCCACAGAAGAGTAGTCACCTAGTATAGGAAATAGAACTATACTATGTTACGTCACAGATCTTAAGTCAATAGAAATTTATCCCACTGACAGGTTAGCATGAATATCTCTGAAGTTGAAAAAAAAATTGGTCCTTGTTGAGAAAAAAAATATTGAGAGTGGGGTAAGGTATTAAGATTTCTAATCGAATGAGGAATGCCTCAATCCTTACTCACAAGGTTGCTGGCCACAACTCCTTTTTATATTAGCTACCCCAGCATGCGCATGGCAGCATCTATAAACATAAATCAGGAAGGAGTTTCAAGAACAGTGTATATATTTTTAAAAGCATCACTTAAAGCATTCTTTCATGACAAAGTGTAATGTCACTTTTGTTTTATCATAAATAAAGGGACTGCAGGACAAATTCTTGGCAACAAGTTATCTGCCAAAGTAAATGTTGTTTGAACTTATTGTAAGTGATGTATGACCATTATTATGATTCTCTGATGTACTGAGTTAGTTGGTCTCATCTTTTTATGGACTATGTTGACCTCTATTCCTTTATCCTCATCTTGTGCTATGGAAACTCTTTGCCATGGGATAAATCTCAAGAAGGTGATAGCATAATTAATTGGTTTTATAAAATACTTTAGTTTTTTTTTCCTACATGTATATCACTCCTCCCTGATGTGAAAGCAAATAATTGGCAGGGTTAGTGTTCTAGGTAGGAAAGTATGTTTTTCTGTAAAAGTTCAATAATTCATGAAATTTATTCCGGGTATATTAATTTAGCACCTACTGTGTGCCAGCAACTGTGGGCACTGGGGATCCAGCAATAAATAAAAAAGATTGAGACTCTGTCCTCCCTGAGTTCACTTTTGAGTGGAGGCCCTGACAAACAAACAAACAAATATTAAAAATATGTTTATAAGGCCGAGCTTAGTGGCTCAGCCTCTAATCCCAGCACTTTGGGAGGCCAAAGCAAGTAGATTGCCTGAGCTTGCAGGTTTGAGACCAGCCCGGGTAACTTGATGAAAGCTTGTTTCTACAATAAATCAAAAATTAGCCAGGAGTGGTAGTGCACGCCTGTAGTTCCGGTTTCTTGGAAGGCTGAGGTGGAAGGATCACCTAGAGTCCAGCAGGCCAAGGCTGCGTTGGCCGTGAGCGTGCTACTGCACTACAGCCTGGGTGATGGAGTGAGACTCTGACTCAAAAAAAAAAAAAATATGTGTATATATATATATATATATGTCCATAAGATACCAGAGCAAACAGAATGAGCAAGTGGTTTCAGTGTTAATTTATGTTGTTTCGTCAGAGAGGCCAGATTTCTAAAACAGAGCTAGTTTAAAGAAAACAAAGCACTAATATAAGAAAAGTTATTAGCATTAATATCTTGAGAAATTGAACTTAAAATAAGGGAGGGAATGTGGTCAGAATGCTTTCTGGAGAAGTGCACTTTTGTTCCGATAGAAATTTTAATGCAACTTTTTAAAAAACATAGCAACTGTATTGGGATATAAAACACATATTATACTATTTAACCAATTAAATATATGATTCAATGATTTTTAGTAGATTCACAGAATTGTGGGTCACCATCATCAATATTATAGTATTTTTTATCACCTCCCCAAAATTTTGTAGCCATTAGCAGTTATTTCTTTTTTTCTTCCAAATCCTCTGAGCCCTAGAAAATAATTAATATATTTCCTATCTCTATAGATTTGCTAATTTGGGGCATTTCTTACAAATAGAATCATATTACATATGGTTCTTTGTAACCATCTTCTTTCACTCAACAGGAAGCATGACTTCTTTCATAGGTCTTCAAGATTCATTCATGTCGTGGCATGGCAGTGGGATGTAAAGTCATGTAGTCATGTTGGAAAGCCGTCTGGTAGTTTCTCAAAAAGTTAAACACAGAGTGCCCATCTGACCAAGCAATTCCACTCCTAGGTATATGCCCAAGAGAAATGAAAATGGGTATTCAAATAAGTTTATGTACACAAATATTCACAACTATATAATTCTTAATAGCCAAAAGGTGAAAACAAACCAAATGCCCATCAACTGATGAATGGGTAAACAAAATAGGGTATATCTATACAGTGTAATATTATTAACCATAAAGATAATAAAGTATTGATGTGTGGTACAATATGAATACCAATTTTCAATTTTCTGCGTTTGTACTCATAAAAGATCAGATTTCCAATTTTTTAAAATCAATCAGTTCATTCTATATATGTGTTAGTCTAGACCCATGAATATTCTGATTTGCTCCATCTGAAGAGTTTCTTGTTCCTTTTCCTTTCTTTTTTTCTTTCTTTCTTTCTTTTTTTTTTTTTAGAAAGCAGGATTTATTGAGAGGACAGAAAAGTTCCCACAGTGGAAGGGGACCTGAAGAGATTGCCCTCTCATTTTTCAAAATTGGTGATGATGCCTTCAGAAACCAAAAGGCTTCCAGTTTTTATTGTAAGAAAATTGTCATCTGAAAGGCCTTTCTTAACATTCAAGACCTTTCCCGTCTACTAAACAAGGATTATGCATTAGTATGTCACTTTTAACGTATATGGCATGTATGGTATTTCACCCTCAGTTTTTTAAAGTAAACCTGTTTTAAAAATGAGTTGGTCAACTCAATTTGAGGGTAGTTTTAGAGAGGCACTCAAATGTATCATAAAATTTAACCAATTCATTCTTTTTTTGGAGGTTATTGCTAATAACTAACACATCTTGCTATATAATATACATATAATTATATAATGTATATTTTAAAAATGTAGTAACGTATATTATTTGTATTTTTCCTTTGATTGAGAAACCACCAGATATGTTAAATTTAGAATTTATCCTCATACACAGAAATTAAAATTTATCATAATTTTAATTTCAATCAGTCAGTTCATTGTATATATGCATTATTCTAGACCCATGAATATGTTAAATCATCAATTACATACAAAATGGTTTTTACTTTAAGAAGAATCACCATGAACTGGTACTTTGTTTTAGCTAGAGCTTGTTAGCACAGATACCATCAACATCTAGTGAAATCATCTCTAAGAGATCTGGATTTATGATATCTGTGGAGTGAGAGTCATACTGGCCAACATCCAGTCAAGTCATTAAAATTTAGAGGCGGATCTTCTCAAATGAGAGAATAAAATCTTCTTTGTGTATAAATTGTTTTATTAGATAATGTGTTGATACTGCAATATTTCAATTCAGGTAGAAGACATTTTAATTAATACGTGGATTAAAATACCTATAAATCTCAATGAGGATGAAATTCATTCTTTAGCTAGACACATCTGAGTCAGGCAACAGATGGAGTAGGTCCTTGAACCAGTCCTTGAATCAGAACCACTGCTTCACCTGAGACTTCCTCAAAGGCATAGGGATATTAAGCTTTCTGCTTCAGGCCTCCAGTAAAGAAATCTCAGTAAGGTAAAAATAAAATTTAGTATACCTGAAATTAAGACTTCATACCACCAAATCTGAGGTAGCAATATGTTAGAGATGTCTTGTCCTAAGAAAGTCTTGGTGATCACGGCACCAGACAATCCTGTGATGTCTCATTAATATGTCCGGCTCCATTACTCCAGAGATGAATTTTCTGTCTTCTAATAACTAGGCAGCATGAGAGATATTAATTCTCAGGAATTCCGAGTATTGCATAGATGAGTAGTACATGTGTGAGCATGCAGAGAATCAGCAAATTCCTGAGACTAGAAGAAAGTTTTGCTTTGTTTTTAAGTAGCCAATTTTATTGGTTCATTTCATCACTTGCATCAACAGTACCTCAGTTTTTTAACCAAAAGTTTAGAAAATAAAGAAATAAGATTAATCATTAGGTTTTTTATAACTCAAAATATCTATCATACTATCTTGATAAGTTTTATCAACTCAGAAGATCATATTTTATTTTTTTATTTTTTTAGTCCTACCTTAATGTCCATTGTTCCTTGAAGAAGAACTACATTTTAGAAATCATTAACTATTACAGTATAAATGAACTATTAAGGGATCCAGACATTGGACAGATACTTTTTGATCCTGGGAGAAGGGATATGGTAAAAGTGAAGGGTATGGAGTCCTCAAGAGAGAAATACTTGGTCTTATAAATATATTTAAGTGAAAATTAAAAACTAAAGACAGTTATTTTTTAAGATACACTAGTAACTAATTTATGAAACAAATACATCTAATATTTTAATATCAGGATAACCATTTACCTAAGAAAATACCAATTATGTGAAAGTGTTCAAGGCCAATTGCTTTGTTTTTCAAAGCATCTCATTTACAGATTTCTCTCCCTTTTTCATGACTACAAACCTCCAGCAAGGACTTCCTCTTTATTTCACATTCAATCACTGCACCACTAACCACCGGGTCCCTCTGAGTCCAGTATCTCCTAGCACATGCATTCACTTACAATTACCTATAAAATACTACTTTCATTGTGCTACTTTCCTTCTAAAAACTCTTTAATGACAACTCATTTCTGACCAAGTGGGACTAAATACACATTCTGTTCTTGCCATGTGAAATGTTCATCTTATGTGCCCATCCAATCTTTGAAGTCCAGATACCGTGATCATTCACACCTTGATGCCTTCACTCATTTCATTTTCCCTTACTAAGAACATTTCTTTCCCCCTTTTGACTATCTCAAGTCCATTTAAATTTTACAAAGGGCTAACATCTTGGATCTACAAGGAACTCAAATGTGTTGAAAAGAAAAAAAACAAACAACCCCATTACAAAGTGGGCAAAAGATATGAACAGACACTTCACAAAAGAAGACATACGAGCGGCCAACAGACACATGAAGAAATGTTCAACCTCACTAATCACCAAGGAGATGCAAATTAAAACTACACTGAGATACCACCTAACTTCAGTCAGAATGGCCATTATCAATAACAAAAAATAACAGATGCTGGAGAGGATGTGGTGAAAAGGGAACACTTCTACACTGTTGGTGGGGGTGTAAACTAGTGCAACTTCCGGGGAAAGCAGTGTGGCAGTTCCTAAAAGCTCTAAATATCAACCTCCCATATGACCCCACAATCTCCCTACTGCGAATATACACTGAGACCTCAAATCACTCTATAAAAAAGATAACTGCACACGTATGTTTATCGAAGCATTGTTCACAATAGCAAGAAGCTGGAACCAACCCTGCTGTCCATCAAAAGAGGACTGGATTAAAAAAATGTGGTACATACACATGATAGAATACTACACAGCCATAAAAAAGAACAAAATCATGAATTTCGCAGCAACCTGAATGGAACTAGAGTCTCTAATACTGAGTGATCTTTCACAGCAATAAAGATCTGAGTATCACATGTTCTCACTCATAAGTGGACCTTGAACATCTATCGTAATACTATAAGAAAAGGATCGACAGTGGTGGGAATCTATGGGGGGGACGAGGAGGGCAAGGGTGGTGGGATTAATGATAGTCAATATCTGTCTGGGGATGGGGGGACACCCCTTATCAACAAGAGTGCCTGAATGATGCATATTTGTTTACCTAACCCTTAACTGTACCCCACAATTTTAAAATAAAAAATATGTATTAAAAAAATTTGCTTTTAAATTCCCGGATTAAGTCTGTTTATGTATGAAACATTATTTGAATTATCTAGTCTTCATTACCCTTCATACTGTACTCTTCTGTATAAGCCTACTTTGAATGGCTAGAACAGAGGAGCAAAAACAATTACCTACAGGGTCAAGGAGCTAGGCAGCTTATACAAATGAGTGACAAGGGCTACATAGAATAGCAGGGAAGGAAGGTCATGGTAAACCTCAGTGTGCATTTGTATCTAAATGGAACAGCTCCTACTCAGATCTAACCCACAGTTGCTATGTGAGAATGCCCACTGTTGCCTACTTTTTATTTTAATTTATTTTATTTTTGAGTTGGAGTCTCAGTTCGTCACCCAGGCTGGAGTGCAGTGGCATGCTCACAGCCACCCCAGAGCCAACCTGCTGGGCTCCGGCAATCCTTCCACCTCAGCCTTCCAAGTAGCCAGAACTTCAGGTGTGCGCTACGACACCTGGCTAATTTTCTTAAAAATTAATTGTAGAGATGAGTTCTCACCAAGTTGCCCAGGCAACTTGAACCCACAGGCTCAGTCAATCCACTTGCCTCAGCCTCCCAAAGTGCTGGGATTATAGGCTGAGCCACTGAGCCCAGCCTGTTGACTAATTTTTAAAAGTGAACTTTAAAAATCCAGATTTTTGCCTCGACTGTCCCTATGTTTAAACCATTATGGACCAAACAAAGTTTGATTTCATGTCTGCAGGTTAAATTTGACTACAAGATCACCAACTTGTCATCCTTGGATAGACAGCATTTATACTCTGTATTGCATGATAAAATATGCACACACACACACACACACACACACACACACATACACACACACACACTCACATTTATATGCAATAAAGTTTCTTGAGCAGTAAAGAAGCGTTCTCACTTTCTCCATGAGTTCTGTGAACATTTTCTGTATTCTTTTTTTTTTTTTTTGACTTGGAGTCTCACTCTGTCACCCAGACTGGAGTGCAGTGGCCGCTCCCGGCCACTGCAGCCTCGACCTGCTGGGCTCCGGCGATCCTTCCACTTCAGCCTTCCCAGTAGCCAGAATTACAGGCGCGCGCTACCAC